>NC_079191.1:13832407-14067407 GCF_029499605.1 Hyla sarda
CTTTTTTTTGCCAACTTGTATATTGCAGCATGTAAGTATATATTAGTGAGGTGTCCATCTCTTCAGTGTAAGATCCAGAGCTGTGTGGAGATTCCTGCATAAGGTGGGTGATTGGTGCTGGGTGATTGGTGCTGGGTGATTGGTGATGGGTGATTGGTGATTGGTGATGGGTGATTGGTGATGGGTGATTGGTGCTGGGTGATTGGTGATGGGTGATTGGTGCTGGGTGATTGGTGATGGGTGATTGGTGATGGGTGATTGGTGCTGGGTGATTGGTGATTGGTGATGGGTGATTGGTGCTCGGTGATTGGTGATTGGTGCTCGGTGATTGGTGCTGGGTGATTGGTGATGGGTGATTGGTGCTGGGTGATTGGTGCTGGGTGATTGGTGCTGGGTGATTGGTGATGGGTGATTGGTGATGGGTGATTGGTGATTGGTGCTGGGTGATTGGTGCTGGGTGATTGGTGCTGGGTGATTGGTGATGGGTGATTGGTGATGGGTGATTGGTGATGGGTGATTGGTGCTCGGTGATTGGGGATGGGTGAATGGTGCTGGGTGATTGGTGCTGGGTGAATGGTGCTGGGTGAATGGTGCTGGGTGAATGGTGCTGGGTGAATGGTGCTGGGTGATGGGTGATTGGTGATGGGTGATGGGTGCTTGGTGATTGGGGATGGGTGATTGGTGATGGGTGATTGATGATGGGTTCTGTCATATAGAGCTCAGACCGGGGCATATAGGGGGAGATTTATTAAAACCTTTGCAGAGGAAAAGCCCTCAGCAAAACGATCTGATTGGTTGCTATGGATAACTGCACCGCTCTTTCTCTGCACAGGTTTTGTATAAATCTCCTCTATAATACAGTATATTATAGGGCAGCTGTCACATGTTTTCTGTAAAAAAAAACTGACAGCATAGCCAAAGTATATACCGTATATATCGGGGTATACCACGCACCGGCCTATAACACGCACCCTCATTTTACCAAGGATATTTGGGTAAAAAAAGTTTTTTACCCAAATATCCATGATAAAATGAGGGTGCGTGTGTGCGCGTGTATACCCAGATATACCCCCAGGAAAGGCAGGGGGAGAGAGGCCGTCGCTGCCCGCTTCTCTCCCCCTGCCTTTCCTGGGGTCTAGAGCGCTGCTGTCGGCCCTTTTCACCCCCTGGTTATCGGCGCCGATAGCCAGGGGGAGAGAAGCGGCGCCGACAGCCAGGGGGAGAGAAGGGGCAGCGGCACCCATTGCCGGCGCCGCTGCCCCGTTGCCTCCCCCCATCCCCGGTGGCATAATTACCTGAGTCGGGTCCGCGCTGCTCCAGGCCTGAGTCGGGTCCGCGCTGCTCGGGTCCGCGCTGCTCCGCTGCTCCAGGCCTCCGTCGTTTCTATGCACGGCGCGGCGCTCTGACGTCATGCGCCGCGCCGTTCAGCGCATAGCAACGACGGAGACCTGGAGCAGCGGAGCAGCGCGGACCCGACTCAGGTAATTATGCCACCGGGGATGGGGGGAGGCAACGGGGCAGCGGCGCCGGCAATGGGTGCCGCTGCCCCTTCTCTCCCCCTGGCTGTCGGCGCCGCTTCTCTCCCCCTGGCTATCGGCGCCGGCACCGATAGTCAGGGGGACAGAACGGGCAGCGGCGCCGATAACCAGGGGGTGAAAAGGGCCGACAGCAGCGCTCTAGACCCCAGGAAAGGCAGGGGGAGAGAAGCGGGCAGCGACGGCCTCTCTCCCCCTGCCTTTCCTGGGGGGAGTATCGGCGTATAACACGCACACAGACTTTAGGCTAAAAATTTTAGCCTAAAAAGTGCGTGTTATACGCCGATAAATACGGTATACACATGGCAGACCTCAGGGAAACTGTTCTTGATTCGATTTTACAAAAACACCAACTTTTATGGGGGATAGGAATGTCGAGGAGGCCTGGCGGGAGTCCACTGTGTCCCTGGGCCGCAGCACATTAAGTCTGGCAGACGTTTTTTAAATTATGAGAAGTGCCCTCTTTTTTACTTGAGCCCCTGCCCTTCAAAATGTCTGTGCATGTCCCTGGTGTGAACGCGGCCTTACCAAGTGTTCTCCAAACTGAGGACCTCTAGCTGATGAAAAACCCAGACAGGCTGGGAGTTGTAGTTTTACAACAGCTGGAGGTTTACAGTTTGGAAACCACTGTCTTAACTGTCTTAACTTACCCCTTATAACCTGGGTATATACTGTATATAATATATATGTACAGCTGGTATAAGTTATATATCTCCTGTATATAGTGATATGGAACATGCTGGTATAATCTGGTATATACTGTATATAAATATATATGTACAGCTGGTATAAGTTATATATCTCCTGTATATAGTGATATGGACTTTGCTGGTATAACCTGGTATATACTGTATATAATATATATGTACAGCTGGTATAAGTTATATATCTCCTGTATATAGTGATATGGACCATGCTGGTATAACCTGGGTATATACTGTGTATAATTATATATGTACAGCTGGTATAAGTTATATATCTCCTGTATATAGTGATATGGACTTTGCTGGTATAACCTGGTATATACTGTATATAATTATATATGTACAGCTAGTATAAGTTATATATCTCCTGTATATAGTGATATGGACCATGCTGGTATAACCTGGGTATATACTGTATATAATTATATATGTACAGCTGGTATAAGTTATATATCTCCTGTATATAGTGATATGGACCATGCTGGTATAACCTGGGTATATACTGTATATAATAAATATGTACAGCTGGTATAAGTTATATATCTCCTGTATATAGTGATATGGACTTTGCTGGTATAACCTGGTATATACTGTATATAATTATATATGTACAGCTAGTATAAGTTATATATCTCCTGTATATAGTGATATGGACCATGCTGGTATAACCTGGGTATATACTGTATATAATATATATGTACAGCTGGTATAAGTTATATATCTCCTGTATATAGTGATATGGACCATGCTGGTATATCCTGGTATATACTGTATATAATAAATATGTACAGCTGGTATAAGTTATATATCTCCTGTATATAGTGATATGGACCATGCTGGTATAACCTGGGTATATACTGTATATAATATATATGTACAGCTGGTATAAGTTATATATCTCCTGTATATAGTGATATGGACCATGCTGGTATAACCTGGTATATACTGTATATAATATATATGTACAGCTGGTATAAGTTATATATCTCCTGTATATAGTGATATGGGCCATGCTGGTATAACCTGTATATACTGTATATAATATATATAGTACAGCTGGTATAAGTTATATATCTCCTGTATATAGTGATATGGACCATGCTGGTATAACCTGGGTATATACTGTATATAATATATATGTACAGCTGGTATAAGTTATATATCTCCTGTATATAGTGATATGGACCATGCTGGTATAACCTGGGTATATACTGTATATAATTATATATGTACAGCTGGTATAAGTTATATATCTCCTGTATATAATGATATGGACCATGCTGGTATAACCTGGGTATATACTGTATATAATATATATGTACAGCTGGTATAAGTTATATATCTCCTGTATATAGTGATATGGACCATGCTGGTATAACCTGGTATATACTGTATATAATATATATGTACAGCTGGTATGAGTTATATATCTCCTGTATATAGTGATATGGACCATGCCGGTATAACCTGTATATAATTATATATGTACAGCTGGTATAAGTTATATATCTCCTGTATATAGTGATATGGACCATGCTGGTATAAACTGGTATATACTGTATATAATATATATATATACAGCTGGTATAAGTTATATATCTCCTGTATATAGTGATATAGACCATGCTGGTATAACCTGTATATACTGTATATAATTATGTACAGCTGGTATAAGTTATATATCTCCTGTATATAGTGTTATGGACCATGCTGGTATAACCTGGTATATACTGTATATAATATATATGTAAGGCTGGTATAAGTTATATATCTACTGTATATAGTGATATGGACCATGCTGGTATAACCTGTATATACTGTATATAATATATATGTACAGCTGGTATAAGTTATATTTCTCCTGTATATAGTGATATGGGCCATGCTGGTATAACCTGGGTATATACTGTATATAATTACCGTATTTATCGGCGTATAACACGCACTTTTTAGGCTAAAATTTTTAGCCTAAAGTCTGTGTGCGTGTTATACGCCGATATACCCCCAGGAAAGGCAGGGGTAGAGAGGCCGTCGCTGCCCGCTTCTCTCCCCCTGCCTTTCCTGGGGTCTAGAGCGCTGCTGTCGGCCCTTTTCACCCCCTGGTTATCGGCGCCGCTGCCCGTTCTGTCCCCCTGACTCCTGCCAGGGAGAGAGAAGCGGCGCCGACAGCCAGGGGGAGAGAAGGGGCAGCGGCACCCATTGCCGGCGCCGCTGCCCCGTTGCCTCCCCCCATCCCCGGTGGCATAATTACCTGAGTCCGGTCCGCGCCGCTCCGCTGCTCCAGGCCTCCGTCGTGCGTCCCCGGGTCATTGCTATGCGCTGAACGGCACGGCGCATGACGTCAGTGCGCCGCGCCGCGCATAGCAACGGCGGTGGAGACGCACGACGGAGGCCTGGAGCAGCGGAGCAGCGCGGACCGGACTCAGGTAATTATGCCACCGGGGATGGGGGGAGGCAACGGGGCAGCGGCGCCGGCAATGGGTGCCGCTGCCCCTTCTCTCCCCCTGGCTGTCGGCGCCGCTTCTCTCCCCCTGGCTATCGGCGCCGGCACCGATAGTCAGGGGGACAGAACGGGCAGCGGCGCCGATAACCAGGGGGTGAGAAGGGCCGACAGCAGCGCTCTAGACCCCAGGAAAGGCAGGGGGAGAGAAGCGGGCAGCGACGGCCTCTCTCCCCCTGCCTTTCCTGGGGGTATATCGGGGTATACACGCGCACACACGCACCCTCATTTTTTCATGGATATTTGGGTAAAAAACTTTTTTTACCCAAATATCCGTGGTAAAATGAGGGTGCGTGTTATAGGCCGGTGCGTGGTATACCCCGATAAATACGGTATATATGTACAGCTGGTATAAGTTATATATCTCCTGTATATAGTGATATGGACTTTGCTGGTATAACCTGGGTATATACTGTATATAATATATATGTACAACTGGTATAAGTTATATATCTTCTGTATATATTGATATGGACCATGCTGGTATAACCTGGTATATACTGTATATAATTATATATGTACAGCTGGTATAAGTTATATATCTCCTGTATATAGTGATATGGACCATGCTGGTGTAACCTGTATATACTGTATATAATTATATATGTACAGCTAGTATAAGTTATATATCTCCTGTATATAGTGATATGGACCATGCTGGTATAACCTGGTATATACTGTATATAATTATATATGTACAGCTGGTATAAGTTATAAATATCCTGTATATAGTGATATGGACCATGCTGGTATAACCTGGGTATATACTGTATATAATTATATATGTACAGCTGGTATAAGTTATATATCTCCTGTATATAGTGATATGGACCATGCTGGTATAACCTGGTATATACTGTATATAATATATATGTACAGCTGGTATGAGTTATATATCTCCTGTATATAGTGATATGGACCATGCTGGTATAACCTGGGTATACACTGTATATAATATATATGTACAGCTGGTATAAGTTATAAATATCCTGTATATAGTGATATGGACCATGCTGGTATAACCTGGTATATACTGTATATAATTATATATGTACAGCTGGTATAAGTTATATATCTCGTGTATATAGTGATATGGACCATGCTGGTATAACCTGGGTATATACTGTATATAATATATATATGTACAGCTGGTATAAGTTATATATCTCCTGTATATAGTGATATGGACCATGCCGGTATAATCTGTATATACTGTATATAATATATATGTACAGCTGGTATAAGTTATATATCTCCTGTATATAGTGATATGGACCATGCTGGTATAACCTGGGTATATACTATATCTCCTGTATATAGTGATATGGACCATGCTGGTATAACCTGGGTATATACTGTATAAAATATATATGTACAGCTGGTATAAGTTATATATCTCCTGTATATAGTGATATGGACCATGCTTGTATATCCTGGGTATATAATACATATGTACAGCTGGTATAAGTTATATATCTCCTGTATATAGTGATATGGACCATGCTGGTATAACCTGGTATATACTGTATATAATATATATGTACAGCTGGTATAAGTTATATATCTCCTGTATATAGTGATATGGACCATGCTGGTATAACCTGGTATATACTGTATATAATTATATATGTACAGTTGGTATAAGTTATGTATCTCCTGTATATATAGTGATACATGACTGATATGCGTACAACCCTAATACTAACCTAACAACCAACTGTAACCAATAACCTAATCGACCTCAACTAAGCAGTCTGAAGTGTGCCATAACTGCGGCGTAAAGAATATGCCTGGAAAAGAGGGCAAAACCCGGATTTAAACAAACATTTGTTTATTGCGGATTACAACACAAGAGACTGGAATGCGCTAGCCATTTCTTTGCGAGGGTTAGGGATATACTGCATGTAGCATCCGCATTTCCAACATCCTAATTTCATGATTACGTGGGTTGGGACCCCGTGCTTAGAAGTGGCTGTAGCTGCGCCAATACGGAAGGAGTGACCGGATAATGAAGTCGGGACTCCTCCCAGCGACCTGACCGAAATGCGTAAATGTTTGATGAATTGAGAAGTAGTTAGCGGGTTGGACCTGAGATGGAGTAAAGGGTCGTCAGCTGATAGGTTAACACAGGCATTCAACAATTTACGGAGGACTGTGGCAGGACACCCTTTGTGCACGGTGGGGAAAACCGGACAATCACAGTTTGACCCGGAGACGAGGTCTTGGTCTGACTGAGGGACAGCTCGAAATGATCAGAGACATGTGACAGCTGACTGACCTAAGGAAAGGGCGCATTAATGGTCCGAGTAGTACACTCACCCGGTCTGAGAAACCCATAACAGGCAAGGTACATGGCCGCTTTTAATGTGAGGCTATCACGGATACCCAATGGTGTGGAGTCTAACAAGTTGGACAACTGCCTGAACATGTTGCCTGTGATTGGTTGTCTGACTGGGCTGCGAGGGACTTCCTTCTCAAGGATGCCCTTCAGAGCGGACTTCACCAAGCGAGAAGAGAGTATAGAGTAACTACGGGTATTGGACAAGGATAAATGGTGTTGGATACCGGCTAGATAACTCTTAATAGTATTGTGGGATAAATGCAGTGTGGTATGGCAAAACCCGACAAATGCTAATAGGAAGGGAACTGAAATCTTGTCGCCCTCGGCGTGCTTGGATCTGGATTTGGAAAACGAGTTCCACGCCGTACCATAAATTTTTCGCGTATTTGCGGACAAGGCATCTGCTGCAATATTCTGGACTCCTTCAACGTGAGCACATGTGAGAGTAAATGTATGTAGTAGGGACAGCCAAACTAACCGTCTAGCCAAGCTCATTTATCTATAACATAGCTGACCGTCTAACACCAAGACAGAGAGAGAGTATCCGAAGACGTGACGGATGAGAAATGTATACGTGACTGGACCTAGACAAGTATGTGCCCGGTGACAAGTGCGAAACGTTATACAAGTACCTTAACAACCTAGAACACCCTGAAGAGCATCTTTAGGAACGAGACTACACAGAGAAAGGAATGCACCGACAACGCAAGCAATCACAACCTGAAAACGTGTCAGGTTCATGAGGTGATTACTTGGACAACAATAAACAACTCTTTAAACCAGGACAGAGGGAAAGTATCCGAAGACGTGTTGGACGAGAATCGTGTGCGTAACCGGGCCTAGACGAGTATGCGCCCGGTGACAAGTGCGAAACGTTATACGAGTATCATATCAACCTAGAACACCATGAAGTACATTTTTGGGACATGACTACACATAGAAAGGAGCGCATCGACAACGCAAGCAATCACAACCTGAAAGCGTGTCAAGTTCATGAGGTGATTACTTGGAGAACAATGTACGACACTTTAAACCAGAACAGAGGGAAAGTATCCGAAGACGTGTCGGACGAGAATCGTATGCGTAACCGGGTCTAAACGAGTATGCGCCCAGTGACAAATGCGAAACGTTATACGAGTACCATATCAACCTAGAACACCATGAAGTACATTTTTGGGACATAACTACACAGAGAAAGGAGCGCATCGACAACGCAAGCAATCACGACCTGAAAGCGTGTCAGGTTCATGAGGTGATTACTTGGACAACACTAAAAACTCTTTAAACCAGGAGAGAGGGAAAATATCCGAAGACATGTCGGACGAGAATTATATGCGTAACTGAGTCTAGATAAGTGTGTGCCCAGTGGTAAGTGCGAAAGTTCATACGAGTACCATTACAACCCAAAACATCGTGAATTCCGTTTTTTGAGAACGTGACTATATCGTAAAAGAGGTGCACCGACGACACAAGTAAACACAACCTGAAGACGTGTCAGGTTCATGAGGTGATTACTTGGATAATAAAACAAATCTTATCACCTATGTGTGGCGTTATTGCTGTTCTGAAGGCGTGTCAGTAACAACCGTGCAACGTACTCCCTGCAGGCGTGGCAGGCATGATGGGTATACATCACCTATGTGTGGCGTGTCAGTCATAACAATTATGTGACGTACCCTTTCTGTAACATGACAGGCAAATACCACCTATGCGTAGTGTCAGTGACGTTCAGAAGGCATGTCAGTACCAACGATAATGAGACATACCCCGTCTGCAAGGTTTACTGGGTCAGCCCCGCCTGTGCGTCGTGTAATAGTCGTTCTGAATATGTGTCAGCAGCGACAACTGCTATGTATCACCCTGCCTATATAAAGATGCGTGCAGAACGAGTACGTGTGAAACTGTCGTGAACCGCTAAGCATGGCTATACCACCAACTTGATGAACCTATACTCGGGCCAACCATATACGCGTACAGACCACCAGTGAATGCCTGAAGCTAACCACGACCTGATGGCAGAGAATATGCCGGCAAGTAGTAACTATTATAACCACATACCTGCGTACAGGGCCACACCCCGTGTGGTGTATGAGCATGTGCGCTGCACAAAACTGCGGGCGTACGAACTTCACAAATAGCGCAAGTGCATATACAGAACACATGCCACGAGTGCACACGCAGCCTGATTCCCGCGTGCACCCGAGTAATATAACCCTACAAACACGCGTGATACAGGTCCTGCGAGCGGGTGTGCAGCACAATCCTTATGAGTGCATGCTCAGTAGTAATCCTACGAGCGTGGACCATGTAATATTATAAACGTGCGTACAGTGTGACTCGTATGAGCGTGTACAAGGTATGAATCCTATGAGTGTGTACAACATGACTCCTACAAGAGTGTGTGTAGTATGAACCCTGCAGGCGAGTGCAAGCGTGTATACCACGTAAACCTACGAGCAAGTGTACAGAATGGATGCTACATTGGTAAGCACCGCATGAACTTTATGAATTATGCAAGCGAGTGTACCGTATAAAAGCTACCGCGAATGTACTGCATAATCCTAACGCGTGTAAAGTAAGAATCCAACAAGCGTGTGTACAGTGTGTACTGTGTACAGCATGAATCTTATAAGTGTGTACGCAGCATAATGCTACAAGTATGTACAGGCGTGTGTATAGAGTAAATGCTACAAGCATGCACCCCCCAACTATGCGCAAGTGTGAGTACAGTATGAATGCTACAAGCAAGCGTACAGCATGAACCCTAAGGGTGAATGTACAATATAATCCTACAAGCGAGTGTACAGTATGAAACCTGTAGGCAAGTAAACGGCATAAACTCTACAAGTGTGTACTGTATGAAACTTACAGGCGTGTGTGCAGTATAAACCTTACAAAGGGGGTGTACAGTATGACCCTAAAAGCGTGTGTACGGTATAAAACTACAAGCGCGTAGAGAACGAATGAACCCTATAAGCGTGTGTGGCGTATAAATGTTAACGGCATGAATCCTACCAACGTGTATGGGTACCAGGATGTGTACAGCATGAACCCTACGGCATGATTCCTATAAGTGAGAATCGTAGCTCCACAACAGCTGGAGGCACACCGCCCGGAAACACAGAAATATAAAATAAATGAAAAGAAAACTGTGAGGAAGTTAGTTAAGAGACAAAGGTTGGAGGTGAGCGCAGCTGTTGGTGTAGCGTGCCTTAGACTGACCAGATTGGCAGCTGTGGGGGTGAAGCATAAGCCCACAGGGTGGGGCGGAGTGGTGAGTGCGATCGAGTGTAAAGGTGTGCGAGTCTCAGTATACGGGAGACACATATAGATCCTCCCCGCAGCACAGAACTACAAAATGTGATAATGATATATATGTGCAGGAGGCTGTTCACATAGTGCGGCTGTTCACGTGGTGCGGAAATGATAAAATAAGTAGGAGACTGTTCACATAGTGCAAATGATATGCACGTGCAAGAAGCCTATCACATAGTGCGGTAATGATATGCACGTGCAAGAAGCCTATCACATAGTGCAGCAATGATATACATGTGCAAGAAGCCTATCACATAGTGCAGCAATGATATACATGTGCAAGAGGCCTAACACATAATGCGGTAATGATATACATGTGCAAGAAGCCTATCACATAGTGCGGTAATGATATACATGTGCAGGAGACTGTTCACACAATGCAGCAATCAAATACATGTGCAAGAGGCCTAACACATAATGCGGTAATGATATGCATGTGCAGGAGACTGTTCACACAATGCAGTAATCATATACATGCGCAGCAAGCCGTTCACATGGCGCGGCAATGATATGCACGTGCAGGAGGCTGTTCACATAACAAAGTAATGGTATACATGCGCAGCAAGCCGTTCACATAGTGCGGTAATGATATGCACGTGCAGGAGGCTGTTCACATAGTGCGGTAATGATATGCATGCGCAGCAAGCCGTTCACCTAGTGCGGTAATGATATGCACGTGCAGGAGGCTGTTCGCATACAAAGTATCCATATACATGCGCAGCAAGCCGTAAGTAATCATATACAGCTGAAAACCACAAAATGCTACCGGCGAATGCCGAATGCCGACATGTAATACGATAACCTGGGGCCGGGCTGACCAAGGGTTTCCCTGAACTCCGGCTCACCTCCGGAGTCCGGGAACCGCCAGCGTTACCCCCGGTCAGCCACGGCCACTTACCACCACCATGCCGGCTGAAGCGAGCTTCCTGTCAGCTGACTCGTGCAGTCAGCTGACCGGTGGGAACGTGACTCCACCTCCTGCCGACATCACGTGACACCCTCAAGCGAAGAACCCACGGCGTCAATGAAGGGGGGAGAGCCGTGGGTTTTATGGTCATCCCGCTCCTCCCACAATTACAGGCCAGCTGCGCAGGCCTTTCCATATATGTACAGCTGGTATAAGTTATATATCTCCTGTATATAGTGATATGGACCATGCTGGTATAACCTGGTATATATTGTATATAATATATATGTACAGCTGGTATAAGTTATATATCTCCTGTATATAGTGATATGGACCATGCTGGTATAACCTAGTATATACTGTATATAATTATATATGTACAGCTGGTATAAGTTATATATCTCCTGTATATAGTGATATGGACCATGCTGGTATAACCTAGTATATACTAGGGATGTAAGAAAAAATCGATTCCCGCGATTATCGCGATTTTTCACTTGCCGATACTGAATCGATTCAAAAATATTTTGAATCGATTCAGTATCGGCAAGTGAAAAATCGCTTTAGTGATGTGGAATTTGTATCTCCTGATGCACAGAAAGCATGTCCCGGGCATCAGGAGATACAAGTTGCACATTTTGTCAGCCGGATCTGACGTGGCGGCGCTCTGGATGAATGGAGCGGGCTCCGACTCGTGCCCGCTCCATACTCTGCGGCCCCCAGGCTGATTTCAGTATCCGGGGGCCGCTGATGCATCACCGCCGCTAGTATCCAGCATGCGGTGCTCTGCAGTGTGTATGGAGGGGGCTCCCGACTCGTGCCCGCTCCATACTCTGCAGCCCCCGGCTGTTCTCAGAAGCCGGGGGCCGCCGCTAATAGCCAGCATGCAGCGATCGCCGCGGCTGGCTATTAACCCTTTAGATCGCCACTGTCAAAGCTGACAGCGGCGCCTAAAGGGAGATGTGTATGCTCTCCGTGGCTCTGTCATTGATAGAGCCTGGCTGGACCAGGCTCTATCAATGGATCGCAGATAAATGGAGTTCAATAGAACTCTATTCATCTGTCTGAGGAATCTAATGATTCCTAAAAGACTAATAAAGTGTACAAAAAATAAATAAAATAAAAATAAAGTTTTAATAAAAGCATAAAAGACATTGTTTTTTAAACAGAATCGGGATATATCGCGATGTATCGTCACCTAGACGGTATCGCGATATATCGGGATATATCGAATCGCCACACTGGTATCGCGATTCGAATCGAATCGCCAAATTCTTGGCGATTCACACCCCTAGTATATACTGTATATAATATATATGTACAGCTGGTATAAGTTATATATCTCCTGTATATAGTGATATGGACCATGCTGGTATAACCTGGGTATATACTGTATAGAATATATATGTACAGCTGGTATAAGTTATATATCTCCTGTATATAGTGATATGGACCATGCTGGTATAACCTGGGTATATACTGTATATAATTATATATGTACAGCTGGTATAAGTTATATATCTCCTGTATATATAGTGATATGGACCATGCTGGTATAACCTGGTATATACTGTATATAATATATATGTACAGCTGGTATAAGTTATATATCTCCTGTATATAGTGATATGGACCATGCTGGTATAACCTGGTATATACTGTATATAATTTATATGTACAGCTGGTATAAGTTATATATCTCCTGTATATAGTGATATGGACCATGCTGGTATAACCTGGGTATATACTGTATATAATTATATATGTACAGCTGGTATAAGTTATATATCTCCTGTATATATAGTGATATGGACCATGCTGGTATAACCTGGTATATACTGTATATAATATATATGTACAGCTGGTATAAGTTATATATCTCCTGTATATAGTGATATGGACCATGCTGGTATAACCTGGGTATATACTGTATATAATATATATGTACAGCTGGTATAAGTTATATATCTCCTGTATATAGTGATATGGACCATGCTGGTATAACCTGGTATATACTGTATATAATATATATGTACAGCTGGTATAAGTTATATATCTCCTGTATATAGTGATATGGACCATGCTGATATAACCTGGGTATATACTGTATATAATATATATGTACAGCTGGTATAAGTTATATATCTCCTGTATATAGTGATATGGACCATGCTGGTATAACCTGGGTATATACTGTATATAATTATATATGTACAGCTGGTATAAGTTATATATCTCCTGTATATAGTGATATGGACCATGCTGGTATAACCTGGGTATATACTCTATATAATTATATATGTACAGCTGGTATAAGTTATATATCTCCTGTATATAGTGATATGGACCATGCTGGTATAACCTGAGTATATACTGTATATAATATATATGTACAGCTGGTATAAGTTATATATCTCCTGTATATAGTGATATGGACCATGCTGGTATAACCTGGGTATATACTGTATATAATTATACATGTACAACTGGTATAAGTTATATATCTTCTGTATATACTGATATGGACCATGCTGGTATAACCTGGTATATACTGTATATAATTATACATGTACAACTGGTATAAGTTATATATCTCCTGTATATAGTGATATGGACCATGCTGGTATAACCTGGGTATATACTGTATATAATATATATGTACAGCTGGTATAAGTTATATATCTTCTGTATATAGTGATATGGACCATGCGTTGGTATAACCTGGGTATATACTGTATATAATATATATGTACAGCTGGTATAAGTTATATATCTCCTGTATATAGTGATATGAACCATGCTGGTATAACCTGAGTATATACTGTATATAATATATATGTACAGCTGGTATAAGTTATATATCTCCTGTATATAGTGATATGGACCATGCTGGTATAACCTGGGTATATACTGTATATAATTATACATGTACAACTGGTATAAGTTATATATCTCCTGTATATAGTGATATGGACCATGCTGGTATAACCTGGTATATACTGTATATAATATATATGTACAGCTGGTATAAGTTATATATCTTCTGTATATACTGATATGGACCATGCTGGTATAACCTGGTATATACTGTATATAATTATATATATGTACAGCTGGTATAAGTTATATATCTCCTGTATATAGTGATACGGACCATGCTGGTATAACCTGGGTATATACTGTATATAATTATATATATACAGCTGGTATAAGTTATATATCTCCTGTATATAGTGATATGGACCATGCTGGTATAACCTGGGTATATACTGTATATAATATATATGTACAGCTGGTATAAGTTATATATCTCCTGTATATAATGATATGGACAATGCTGGTATAACCTGGGTATATACTGTATATAATTATATATGTACAGCTGGTATAAGTTATATATCTCCTGTATATAGTGATATGGACCATGCTGGTATAACCTGGGTATATACTGTATATAATATATATGTACAGCTGGTATAAGTTATATATCTTCTGTATATAGTGATATGGACCATGCGTTGGTATAACCTGGGTATATACTGTATATAATATATATGTACAGCTGGTATAAGTTATATATCTCCTGTATATAGTGATATGGACCATGCTGGTATAACCTGAGTATATACTGTATATAATATATATGTACAGCTGGTATAAGTTATATATCTCCTGTATATGATGATAGTCTGGGTTTTTATTAATTATTTTATTTCTTTAACAATCGGTGGTAGGTATAATATACTTGATGATCAATACATGATGTAATATAACCTGATAATTGATAGGATTTTCTTGCTCATCCCTTACAGACAGGATCTCACAGGTGAAGCATTTTATTATTTTTTTTATGTTTCTTTTTTTTTCCTGATGTGATGAGGAGAAGGGTTTCTATGTGACATCATCCTTTTCCTACTGTATGAGCCGTGCGTTGGGCAGACTGAGCATCCCCAGGATGATGGCGTCCAATCGGAGGCCTCGCAGGTGCAGCCAATAGGAGAGCCCAGAAATGATGTCATGGGGAGAACCAAGCCCTGGTCCTGATGCTGCCTCCGTCTCTAGCAGGGATTTAATTCAGGGAGTTGAGGCGATCGCAGCGCAGTCTCCTACCAGACAAAGGTAAGTGACGCTCAGGCTTCACCCTGTCATTTCATATATTAATTATATTATTTTATTTTATTTCTTTTATTGTCCAAATTTCAGTTTTTATTTAAATCCTGTTGTTTGTGCTTAACTTGTGCAATAAAAACGGAAGCAACTAAATGACATTTTTTTGTGTTATTTTTTTTATTTATTTCTACATTTTTTCTAAATACATTATTTGATTTACAATTAAATTGGAAAAAAAATATCAATTTTATTTGAAGCATTTTGCCTTTGTTGCTTTTGTTTTTAGTGTAATTTCCTTTTATTTTCTTACTATTTGAGGTCTATATTATGCTTTTTATTTATGTAATTAAGCTTTTACCTGTGTAAAATGCAATAATCACCTGTATAATATCTATGCATAGTTTTACCTGTGTATATTGCATTAGTCACCTGCATATTATGTATGCACGGGTATATCTGTGTATAATACAATTGTTTTCTGTATACTATATATGCAGGTGTTTTACCTGTTTATTATGCAGTAGTCACCTGTATATATATATATATATATTTATACATGGGTTTACCTGTGTATAATGCAGCAGTCATCTGTATATTATCTATGCATAGTTTTACCTGTGTACAATGCAGCAGTCACCTGTATATTATATATGCATATGTTTACCTGTGTATAATGTTTAATCACCTGTACATTAGTTATGTAGGGTTTTACTGTTGTAAATGCAATAGTCACACACACACACACATATATATATATATATATATATATATATATGCACAAAGGTTTACCTGTATATAATGCAATAATCACCTATATATTATATATGCAAGGGGTGTCTGTGTATAACGCATTGGGGTTGGGAGGGGGGGTCGTTGGGGGGGGGGGGATGATCCGGGGGTGAATCAGGGGCACACAGCTGGGTGTAGTTTCGGCTCAGAGATCAGAAGCGAGCCACATGTGTCGTGTCATCTGCTCGGTTCATACTGAGATGTCTGGGAGACGCAGTAGACATTACATCATTGTCTGAATGGGTTAAATTGACCCAAAATAGGGGGGAATGAGGCACATTTACCCTCTCGAGCACTGAAGAGGACAATGTTGCCCATTCTAGGGTCTGTGTTAGGATCTAATGAGACACATTACACCTCATTCCTCTTTTTCTTGCTCTATCCAATATCTATGCATGATACGTTCTCCATATATACAGCTGAGGCTCCAAATGGGTGACACCCAGTCTGCACTAAGCACGCTGCCCTTGTGTCAGTGCTATTGATATTTCCCATACAGTGAACGATATACAAATGCATGCATGTATAATGATGACGTCATAGTGCAATAGTGCCCCCCTCCCCCCCTTTTCCCCTGCATCATATACAGTGCATGTAAGATACGTAGACGACGTATTCTAACTATCTGCAGTGCAGGCTCTTGTATGTATCCCACTTATAAAAGATGATGTCATTGTTTAAACTATAACATCACTAGATATGACTGATATCATGTACTTGTGAAATTGCAAAACTACAATTCCCAGCATGCCCGGGCAGACGAAGACTGTCCAGGCATGCTGGGAGTTGTGGTTTTGCAAGAAGCTGGAGGCACCCTGATTTTGAAGCACAATAGGGTAACTTATGATATATGTATCCTCTAGCGGAATGACCTCATATACCCCCAGTACTGATGTCAACAAAGTCTTAAAAAACAGAAATAAACCGATAAAAGTAAAATTTATAATGAAAAATTTGATATTAATTTCGAAGTTTTCCAAAATTCTGAATTTTAGAATTGTTTGAAAACTACAAATCAAATTTTACATGGCGGAACTGCTCTCTGGATATTCATTCCGAACACGTGGCATATAGATCACATGACAAAAAAAGTGGTCACGTGGCGGTTTATGATGTCGCGTTCGCTTTCCACGCGGCTTGCCGAGGTTTGTTTACCTGACAAGATTTACTTTTACCTGGACAAGGATTTGGGGTTTCATTTTTTTATGTTTTTTTTTTTTTTTTTGTTTGTTTGTTTGTTTTGTTACAAAAAATAATTTAAATATTCATAAAAATAATTAATAATAAATACATAAATAAATACATAATAATATTAATAATAATAATAAATAAGTTAATACAAAAATAAAAATATATAAGAAAATGAAAATTCCAAGTAGTTTTTTTTATGTTTTTTCCCCAAAAAAGATAATATATAGAAATACAATATCAAATATATAACAAACTATATAATAGTTTAAAATACAAAATATTAAGGGCGCGTTCACACTGAGTAATTCAAGAGGAATTTACTCGAGTAATTCCTCTTGAATTCTCCGATTAGAAATAATTAACCTCTGCTTTGCCACTGACTTCAATGTATTTTACTCTGCACTGTTCACACTGCATAAATTACGCTTGCGGAATTTCCCCACAGAATTCCTTTCCGCTAGAAGAAAGAACATGTTCATTCTTCTTGCGGAATACGCGAGCAGAAGTCCATTGAAGTCAACGGTAAAATTTGTTCTGCTTGAAATCGTTTTTGCACGGAATTTGTGAGGAATTTGCGTGGAAATTCCACATGAAAAAATAAATAAATAAAAAGGGAAATTCCCATTGGTGGTTGTAGTCCAGCAAAAAAAAAAAAATGAAGTTTCCTCCTATATTTCATGTTAATTCCGTGCAATTTTTGAGCAAAATTTGCACGGAATTAACACGGAATTCTGTGGCGGAATTTTTACGCGAAGATTCCACTCCTATTTGTTTAACAGCCCAGATTCTATATCAGGTCCCTGTCCACTTCACAGGAGCTCCTCTCAGGCCAGTGTTACTTCACACAGGTCCACACCTGTCTTAGGCTGCATACGGGTGCCGGATACGGCGGGGGAGGGGCAAACCGGGCGCTCCCGTACTCCAGCCGAATCAGCCTGTGACTCCATTTACTTTAATGAACTGACCGGAGTCAAACGGTGACTCCGGTCTGCTCAGTTTTGACCCGTATGCAGTTTTGGACCGGACCTAAAACCGTAGTATACTACGATTTTACCTAAAACCGTAGTATACTACGGTTTTAGGTCCGGTCACAAAACCGCATATGGGTCAAAACTGAGCCGACCGGAGTCACCGTTTGACTCCGGTCAGTTCATTAAAGTAAATGGAGTCACGGGCTGATTCGGCTGGGGTACGGGAACGCCCGGTTTGCCCCTCCCCCTGCCGGATCCGGCACCCGTATGTACAAAACGTGGTGTGAATGCAGCCATACACTTGCTGCTGTGTAACTGTAAACTGTCTCCCTCTCTCTAAAGGTGGCCTCATGCAGTCTGTTGTGGGCCTAACTTTTGACCGGATGGCAGCTGTCCCTTCTGTTCACCCCATGGACTTGAACGCCCCCCCCCTCAGCCAAGTGTTCATGTGGCCTAAACGAGGAGGGAGGAGATAAGCTGCTTCCAGACTTCTTCAGAACAAAAAGATCAGGCAATTGAAATCCCAAATGCCTGATCCTTCTCTACACCAACATCATCTCAGACTAGATAACCCTAAACACAATAGATGGTCAGCTGATTCTTCCGAAATCTTCAGGTTCAGAGGACGTTCCTCTAATGTGTATAGGGGGTCTTATTTCTAAGCTACCATCCAGTTGGTAATTCTCTTCTCATAGAGATTTTTGGCCTCGAGGAGATCTTGACTCAAAATCTCCTTCAACACTGACAGTAGAGTATCTTGTTCCTACCGGGGGGTACTTTCAGGGACCACAATTCACAGCTCCTCCCACAATCCACTTGGTCTAGCTCACTGTCCTAACCAAGGTTGACCCCAGACCCTACTATCTAGGCCACACCTTCAGCCTTACCATCCAGGCCACTCTACGGGCCTGCTGGGCGACCAAATCTTGCTGTGGCTACTGGCCTACAAAGAAAAAGGCCCACTCAGCTCCAAGACAGCACCGGTTTCCAGACAGAACCACCACTGCCCACCGACTACAGGTTCCCAATACCGTGCTGGCATCTCCCCAGTTCTAACCACTCCAATGCTGCAGTACACTCAGTCTATACCACTACAATGGCGACCCCCACAGAGCACGTAAGCCACCTTATTTCTCAGCCATATCCTAGCTCAGGCCTCAGGCCTACTATTTTATGAAGAAAGCCTAAATCGCCTCTCGTGACCTATCTCAACTAGGGTTACCACCTGGCCGGTATTTTGGCCACCCTGTTGGTATTATATCCAACCAATCCTCCAACTCCTGGAATGTTGCACCTTATGCTATACCAGTGTTTCCCAACCAGAGGTGCCTCCCGCTGTTGCAAAACTACAACTCCCAGCATGTCCGGACAGCCGTTGGCTGTCCGGACATGCTGGGAGTTGTAGTTTTGCAACAGCTGGAGGTACCCCTGGTTGGGAAACATTGACCTATACTATATACTACTATATAGTCCAACATGCTGGGAGTTGTAGTTTTGCAACAGCTGGAGGCACCCCTGGTTGGGAAACACTGACCTATACCATATACTACTATATAGTCCAACATGATGGGAGTTGTAGTTTTGCAACAGCTGGAGGCACCCCTGGTTGGGAAACACTGACCTATACTATATACTACTATATAGTCCAACATGCTAGGAGTTGTAGTTTTGCAACAGCTGGAGGCACCCCTGGTTGGGAAACATTGACCTATACTATATACTACTATATAGTCCAACATGCTGGAAGTTGTAGTTTTGTAACAGCTGGAGGCACCCCTGGTTGGGAAACATTGACCTATACTATATACTACTATATAGTCCAACATGATGGGAGTTGTAGTTTTGCAACAGCTGGAGGCACCCCTGGTTGGGAAACACTGACCTATACTATATACTACTATATAGTCCAACATGCTGGGAGTTGTAGTTTTGCAACAGCTGGAGGCACCCCTGGTTGGGAAACACTGACCTATACTATATACTACTATATAGTCCAACATGCTGGGAGTTGTAGTTTTGCCACAGCTGGAGGCACCCCTGGTTGGGAAACACTGACCTATACTATATACTACTATATAGTCCAACATGCTGGGAGTTGTAGTTTTCCTTTGGGGCAGCTGCTGAGCCACAGGCTGTATCAGGGCATGCTGGGAGTTGTAGTTAGTAACTAACTGCAACTCCCGAATTTAATTAAAAAAAACGATCAAAAAGTCACATCAAAACAAAAATGGTCCTGTTAAAAACTACAGATCGGGGCGCCAAAAATTAGCCTCATTCATCCCCGTATAAGGAGAAATAAAAAAAGTTAAAAAGTTAAATATGTGTATCCTGTGATGTCACACATATATAATTAATTATGCAAATTAGCATGGCCGGTATTTTTTTTAAAGAACCCATCCGGTGTATATAACAGCCAACGAAAATCCTATCCCTGTGCTACTCCGTTTGTTGTAACACTACAACTCCCAGCAGGTTCTCACAACAGTTGTAGAGTCACAGTTTGGAGGTACCACCTAGCCTATATATATATATATATATATATATATATATATATATATATATATATATATATATATATAATGCTGTATTCTCTGTGTATGATTTTGGGATACGCTGGTTCGGATACACGCAGTGATGTCGCTCCCAGGCTGTGCTTGTTTGTCTCCATTAAATGATTCACATGTTCCCTTCGGGTAAAACATCCGCCAGAAAGT
Organism: Hyla sarda; assembly: GCF_029499605.1. NCBI lineage: Eukaryota > Metazoa > Chordata > Amphibia > Anura > Hylidae > Hyla > Hyla sarda. The sequence continues at coordinate 13,853,485 of NC_079191.1, forward strand.
GCTTAACCCACATAATATGTCCTCTCCGCCCGCCCTGCGGAGGACTGCAGAGCACAGACACGGTATTGTCACCCTGCGCTGCCTTTGTTTTCTGGTATCAGTAAGAGCCGAGGCGCACCAGACGCCCCAGCAGACCCTGATACGGGGGGGGGGGTGACTAAATAATCACCACGGACAAAGACCCTGTACATGTGATATATGGGGGGGATAAAGACCAGAAATAATGGGGGAGATTTATCAAAATCTGTCCAGAGGAAAAGTTGCTGAGTTGCCCATAGCAACCAATCAGATCGCTTCTTTCATGTTTGAAAAGGCCTCTGAATAATGAAAGAAGCGATCTGATTGGTTGCTATGGGCAACCCAGTAATGTTTCTTCTGGACAGGTTTTGATGAATATTCCCCAATGTGTGTGTATATGGGGGAGATGTATGATGGCAACCAATCACAGTGCAGCTTTCACTTCATATTCTGCTCTGGTCAAATTAAAGCTGAACACTGATTTGTTGCTATGGGCAACAGAGACAACTTCATGAAGACACCGCAAGCTACATATCTCAGACCCCTGGTGTATTAGCTCAGAAAAGGCCATAATATTTATCTATCTCATATCTATCTATCTCATATCTATCTATCTCATATCTATCTATCTATCTATCTATCTCATATCTATATCTCATATCTATCACATATCTATCTATCTCATATCTATCTCATATCTATCTATCTCATATCTATCTATCTCATATCTATCTATCTCATATCTATCACATATCTATCTATCTCATATCTATCTATCTATCTCATATCTATCTATCTATCTATCTATCTCATATCTATCACATATCTATCTATCTCATATTTATCTATCTATCTATATCTCATATCTATATCTCATATCTATCTCATATCTACCTCCTATCTATCTATCTCATATCTACCTCATATCTATCTATCTATCTATCTATCTATCTCATATCTATCTATCTCATATCTATCTATCTCTCATATCTACCTCATATCGATCTATCTATCTATCTCATATCTATCTCATATCTATCTATCTCATATCTATATCATATCTATCTATCTCATATCTATCTATCTCATATCTATCTATCTATCTATCTATCTCATATCTATCTATCTCATATCTATCTATCTATCTATCTCTATCTATCTATCTCATATCTATCTATCTCATATCTATCTATCTCATATCTATCTATCTCATATCTATCTATCTATCTCATATCTATCTATCTCATATCTATCTATCTCATATCTATCTATCTATCTGTCTATCTCATATCTATCTATCTATCTCATATCTATCTATCTCATATCTATCTCATATCTATCTATCTATCTATCTATCTATCTCATATCTATCTATCTATCTCATATCTATCTATCTATCTCATATTTATCTATCTATCTCATATCTATCTCATATCTATCTATCTTTCTCATTTCTATTATGGCTCCTCCTGGTATTTGCCCTACTTTATCCATTGTTCCGCTCTCCCCAGTGTCTTATACTGGTTCCTTCTATTATCCCAGGATTTCTCACCAGTCTCTGTAGACATGGGGCAGATATTACAGAGTTCAGCGGAGGACAGGACACAATTCCTCTATAAGATATTTCTAGAACAAATTCTAGGTTACTCTACTTATGTAGAGAAATGTCTTTATCATGTGTCTATGAACTTTGGACTTATCTCTAAATGTCTTTCTTTTTATTTAATAAACAGGTGATATACCTCAGTCACTACACCTCAGAGAAGCCAATCCAGAACCTCAGCATCATGACCCTCGCAGGTAAGGACCAACAGGGACCTGTCATATAGGCAAACATGGCTCCTGCCTAGGGCAGCATCATTTATAGAGCAGAAAGCTTCTAATGGGTATCAAGATAGATACTGTAGATAGATATGAGAGAGATAGATATGAGATAGATAGATAGATATGAGATAGATAGATAGATAGATATGAGAGAGATAGATAGATATGAGAAAGAGAGATAGATAGATATATATATAGATAGATAGATATGAGAGAGAGATAGATAGATATGAGAGAGAGATATGAGATAGATAGATAGATAGATATGACATAGATAGATAGATAGATATGAGATAGATAGATAGATATGAGATAGATAGATATGAGATAGATAAATATGAGATAGATATGAGATAGATAGATAGATAGATATGAGATAGATATGAGATAGATATGAGATAGATAAATATGAGATAGATAAATATGAGATAGATAGATATGAGATAGATTTGAGATTGATAGATATGAGATGGATTGATACATATTAGTTTATCCTATATATATATATATATATATATATATATATATATATATATATATATACTGTATACGGGATGGAGGATATAACGTGGATCTCTTCTGTACCCTGCAGCCTATAAGGAGAAGATGAAGGAGCTTCCTCTCGTGTCTCTTTTCTGTTCCTGTTTCCTCTCCGATCCCTCAAAGAAACAAACGTATAAATATGATGGTGAGTGGCAGCCGACTGGGGACAGACACAACTGGGCCTGGACACAGCTACAGAGCCATGTTCTAGTGCAATGTCTCCCAACCAGTGTGCCTCCAGCTGTGGCAAAACTACCACTCCCAGCATGCTAAGAGTTGTAGTTTTGCTACAGCTGGAGGCACACTGTTCTGGAAACACTGTTCTGACACCTTGAGCCATTGTCAACTTCAAAGCATCATGGTCCATGCCAAAGGACCATGGGTAATCTGGCAATTTAGCTTTCTAATGGCCCCTCATACCATAGCTGTGTAAATATATATATATATATATATATATATATATATATATATATATACACTGATTATTTGGGTTACACTTTGTGGATTTCAGTCAAGATATATAACATATACCTCCTCCCCTTATTACAGCAGACACTGTGGACCTCACGTGGTGCGTTATCTCAGACATGGAAGTCATAGAGTTAAACAAGAGAGCCTCAGGACATGCCTTTGAAGTCATCCTTAAGCCGCCTTCCTTCGACGTAGTCCCAGAATTCAACGCTTCCCTCCCCCAGCGACGAGACCCATCCCTGGAGGAGATTCAGAAAAAACTCGAGGCCGCTGAAGAAAGACGCAAGGTAAGTGGAGGTTCTCGTGGACTTTTTAGGACGCTCAATGGACCCAACAGTTTCTTGGGAAACCATTTGGGCTGGTGCCAAAAAGTTAAACAGATTTGTAATTTACTTCTATTTAAGAATCTTAATCCTTCCAGTACTTATCAGCTGCTGTATGCTCCACAGGAAGGTCTTTTCTTTTTGAATTTCTTTTCTGTCTGACCACAGTGCTCTCTGCTGACACCTCTGTCCATGTCAGGAACTGACCAGAGTAGGAGCAAATCGCCATAGCAAACCTATCCTACTCTGGACAGATCCTGACATGGACAGAGGTGTCAGCAGAGAGCACTGTGGTCAGACAAAAAATAAATTCAAAAAGAAAAGAACTTCCTTCATGAGCATACAGCAGCTGTTAAGTACTGGAAGGATTAAGATTTTCTAATAGAAGTAATTTACAAATCTGTATAACTTTCTGGCACCAGTTGATTTAAAAAATATATATTTTCACCGGAGTACTCCTGGGGTATTCCAGGAAAAAACTTTTTTTTTTTTATATATCAACTGGCTCCAGAAAGTTAAACAGATTTGTAAGTTAGTTCTGTGAAAAATCTTAATCCTTCCAATAATTATCAGCTGCTGAAGTTGAGTTGTTCTTTTCTGTCTGGCAACAGTGCTCTCTGCTGACATCTCTGCTTGTCTCGGGAACTGCACAAAGAAGAAGAGGTTTGCTATGGGGATTTAATTCTACTCTGGACAGTTCCCGAGACACGTGTCATCAGAGAGCACTTAGACAGAAAAGAACAACTCAACTTCAGCAGCTCGTAAGTACTGAAAGGATTAAGATTTTCTAATAGAAGTAATTTACAAATCTGTTTAACTTTCTGGCACCAGTTGATTTAAAAAACATAAAAAATTTGACTTGACTCCACTTTTTGCTCCATACAGTGTCAAGAGGCCGAGCTCCTCAAGCACCTGGCAGAGAAGCGAGAACACGAACGTGAAGTCATCCAGAAAGCCATAGAAGAAAACAACAACTTTAGCAAAATGGCCAAGGAAAAACTTAACCAGAAAATGGAAGTCAACAAGGAGAACAGGGAAGCCCACTTAGCCGCCATGCTTGAACGTCTGCAGGAGAAGGTTAGTTAAAGGTTAGTTAAAATGGTTACGATACGTTCTTCTCTTCCATTCGAGTCCATGTCTTCTCGTGTCCTCAAAAGATCTAATGAGGTAGAATCGGTAAAACTAATGGTGGATTGGGGCCACTCAATACCAAATACCAAATACTTTCTCGGTCTCTTTCTCTCTGTCTCTCTCTCTTTGTCTCTCTCTTTCTCTCTTGGTCTCTCTCTTTCTCTCGGTCTCTCTCTTTCTCTCTCAGTCTCTCTCTCTCGGTCTCTCTCTTTCTCTCTCGGTCTCTCTCAGTCTCTCTCTCGCTCTCTCTCTCTCTCTCGGTCTGTCTCTCGGTCTCCCTCTTTCTCTCTCGGTCTCTTTCTTTCTTGGTCTCTCTCTCTGTCTCTCTTTCTCAGTCTCTCTCTCTCTCGGTCTCTCTCTCTGTCTCTCTCTCGGACTCTTTCTCTCTGTCTCTCTCTCTCTTGGTCTCTTTCTTTCTCTCGGTCTCTCTGTCTCTCTCTTTCTCTCTCGGTCTCTCTCTTTCTTTCTTTCTTGGTGTCTCTCTTGGTCTCTCTCTCTCAGTCTCTCTCTTTCTCTCTCGGCCTCTCTCTCGGTCTCTCTCTCTACATATATATATATATATATATATATATATATATATATATATAAATTTACAATCATGATAACCTAATCTGAGGAGGTCAACGTGCCATTGACTGGTGCCATCAATTAGTGTTCTTACTTCGTCGACCTGAACTCTTAGCTGTTGGAATGTCTTCCATCTCTTCTTCCACCATCCCTGTTACCATGAAATGCGGCACAATTGCACAATGTACCCCTGTGAAGTTCTGTCTCATCTAAATTTTTGGTTTCCTTTCCCGATCAAAAACACCATAATGTCCTCATCCATTGGTCTACCAATGGTGGGAAGTCATCAGACGGGTCGAAATGGGCAACTAGAAAATCAGTCCCTTGTTTTATTTAGGACATCTTGGGTTGCCTACGTCAAATAACAATGTTATCTTCTTTTCAGGACAAACATGCAGAAGAAGTAAGGAAAAACAAAGAGCTTAAGGAAGAAGCTTCCAGGTAGAAGGTGATGACTTTCACAATTTGGACTGAGGATCCCACAAGGTGCCCGAACGGCGCAGCACAATGTTAAGGGACTTAGAGAGTCTCTTTTGCTTTGTATGTTTGTGAATGTCAAGAGATGACTGGCAAAGCCACCTTTTTTAAGACAGTTTAGGGGCGGGCATTGGGATGATGTAACGGGAAAGGTTGGCCATCTCATCCGCAAGTCCTAAAGAGTCGTACCCATGAACCCTGCCTTCAACATTACCTTCATGTCAATGCGTTTGTTCAGAATCGAAATAGCAGCTGCGATGGGGAAAGCGCCGGGAGTTTTCAGGCTTCCGTAGCGCAAATGAACCAACCGATCTCTGTGTCAGCTATAGACAGGGCTGTTTATTGGCACTAATTTTCTATGTCTACCATTATGTCATTAATACATACGTTAATATCAGGTTATTTTACTGCCTCCGTGTCATTACTCAATGATCTGTGTCCAAGGAGAGCGGCACCAACACTTGGGCTACACATCCAATTGTACCGTACATTGGCATCTCTACGTGGACTACAACCCTCAAAGTGCTTCAGATTCACATATAAAGAAGGACACTTCAATCTGAGCTGACCCTAGACAGCAGTACCGTACCGAGTGCCCCTGCCATAGTCATATACATAGCTATGTTCAGAGACAAACAGGTTTACCAAGAAGTCTATAGCTACCATATGGGCCAATGCCTAAAGGAATGTAAATGTATGGGCTGTGCAAAAATACACGCACATTATTGGGAAATATAGGCAGAATTAAGAAATCGTTTCAGTGATTGAATTGAAAAACCAACATGGAGCCAATCTCATGCCTGACACATTACCTAAAACAGGTAAGCATGAGGCATCCCCAAGAACCTCTACATTATTATCTAATAATATCCTATGCTAAAACACCAACATTGGAAGAATTAAAAAAATTTTGATGAATGAAAAAGTTTAGAGGTAGGTGGTTTAGTATATCTCCCTATACAAGTCTGAACGTAGGGCCATTGGAAGAGTAGCTCCTGCTTGGGCAGCACTGGTCTATCCACTGACTCTAGTAAAAACCATAAAATAGGACAGCCTTATATAAATTGGTGTATTAAAGGGGTACTCCCATGCCCCAGCCTTCTGAGCATCCGGTTCAGAAGGCTTGGAGCAGAGGACATGGCCACGCCCCCTCATGATGTCACATCACATCCCCTCCATTGATGTCTATGGGAGGGGGCGTGACACGCCCCCTCCCATAAACATCAATGGAGGGGACGTGACATGACACCATGAGGAGGCGTGGCCTTGACATCATGACTGCTATGTTCAGAAGGCTCTGGCATGGGAGTACCCCTTTAAATTGGTTTTCAAGACTACTTTATTGCTGACATCAGGATAGGCCATCAATATCTGGTGGGTAGGAGTCCGAAATCTGGCACCCCCAACAATCCCCTAACTGCCACCACAAATTGAAGCTCATCTCCCGTCCACTTCATCAGCTCAATGGGCCGGTTGTGGTGTTGTTTTCCATCCCGGACGAACCCCCATAAAAAGTCTCAAAAAAGCAAAATGCCCAGAACAATAACCAATTGTCCAATGAGCCTTTGGGTGAAAAAGCATCAGCAAATGTTCTGATAAATGCTAATAATGTAGAAAAATGTCCAGTTGGTAAATAAATGAATAAATAAATAACAAGTATTCTGGCGGGCCCATTGGCTTAATGGACAAAATATAGTCGACTATTGACTGCATTCAGTCTTTATACTTTTTGTAGGACTCAAAACTTGCCAAATTAAACAGGATAGCCTATCAATAAAACATAACTATGGAAATGATGCATCATGGGACAAAGCTAGGATATAAGAAGTAAGCATTTCAGCGTTCAAATGTTATCATGTGTTACCCTGGTTATTTATTGTGGTAATACAGGAGGTCGTCATGATAACACAATGAGACTGGAGGACCCAAACCTGTCATTGTCCTAGATGATATAATCCCTCCTCCAGTGCAGAGCGCTAAAAATACACAGATAGTGTCACCGATGTATATATATATAAATGTGCGGAAGGGAAGGAAATAATCGTTTTCACACAGAAAACACATGGTGTTACTTTCTTATGAGACTATAATAAGAGATCTCACTTACATCTGTCTAAACACATCTCCCAGCTACAGTGACTAAGGATGCGGAGATGATTCTGCGTAAAGATCGCAAGTCAAATGTTTAAAGAGAGTTTCCCACTATGTTTTCTTACTACTAAAATAAAATGATAAATATAGTATATATAATACTGCCCCCTATATACAAGATGTACAATATAATTGCTATACTACTGCCTCCTATATACAAGAATATAACTACTATAATACTGCTCCTATATACAAGAATATAATTACTATAATACTGCTCCTATATACAAGAATATAATTACTATAATACTGCTCCTATATACAAGAATATAACTACTATAATACTGCTCCTATATACAAGAATATAACTACTATAATACTGCCTCCTATATACAAGAATATAACTACTATAATACTGCTCCTATATACAAGAATATAACTACTGTAATACTGCTCCTATATACAAGAATATAACTACTATAATACTGCTCCTATATACAAAAGAATATAACTACTATAATACTGCTCCTATATATAAGAATATAACTACTATAATACTGCCTCCTATATACAAGAATATAACTACTATAATACTGCCTCCTATATACAAGAATATAACTACTATAATACTGCTCCTATATACAAGAATATAACTACTATAATACTGCTCCTATATACAAGAACATAACTACTGTAATACTGCTCCTATATACAAGAATATAACTATTATAATACTGCCTCCTGTATACAAGAATATAACTACTATAATACTGCTTCCTGTATACAAGAATATAACTACTATAATACTGCTCCTATATACAAGAATATAACTATTATAATACTGCCACCTATATACAAGAATATAACTACTATAATACTGCTCCTATATACAAGAATATAACTACTATAATACTGCTCCTATATACAAGAATATAACTACTATAATACTGCTCCTATATACAAGAATATACCTACTATAATACTGCTCCTATATACAAGAATATAACTACTATAATACTGCTCCTATGTACAAGAATATAACTACTATAATACTGCTCCTATATACAAGAATATACCTACTATAATACTGCTCCTATATACAAGAATATAACTACTATAATACTGCTCCCATATACAAGAATATAACTACTATAATACTGCTCCTATATACAAGAATATAACTACTATAATACTGCCTCCTATATACAAGAATATACCTACTATAATACTGCTCCTATATACAAGAATATAACTACTATAATACTGCTCCCATATACAAGAATATAACTACTATAATACTGCTCCTATATACAAGAATATAACTACTATAATACTGCCTCCTATATACAAGAATATAACTACTATAATACTGCTCCTATATACAAGAATATAACTACTATAATACTGCTCCTATATACAAGAATATAACTACTATAATACTGCTCCTATATACAAGAATATATCTACTATAATACTGCTCCTATATACAAGAATATAACTACTATAATACTGCTCCTATATACAAGAATATAACTACTATAATACTGCCTCCTATATACAAGAATATAACTACTATAATACTGCTCCTATATACAAGAATATAACTACTATAATACTGCTTCTATATACAAGAATATAACTACTATAATACGGCTCCTATATACAAGAATATATCTACTATAATACTGCTCCTATATACAAGAATATAACTACTATAATACTGCCTCCTATATACAAGAATATAACTACTATAATACTGCTCCTATATACAAGAATATAACTACTATAATACTGCTCCTATATACAAGAATATAACTACTATAATACTGCTCCTATATACAAGAATATATCTACTATAATACTGCTCCTATATACAAGAATATAACTACTATAATACTGCTCCTATATACAAGAATATATCTACTATAATACTGCTCCTATATACAAGAATATAACTACTATAATACTGCCTCCTATATACAAGAATATAACTACTATAATACTGCTCCTATATACAAGAATATAACTACTATAATACTGCTCCTATATACAAGAATATAACTACTATAATACTGCTCCTATATACAAGAATATATCTACTATAATACTGCTCCTATATACAAGAATATAACTACTATAATACTGCCTCCTATATACAAGAATATAACTACTATAATACTGCTCCTATATACAAGAATACAACTACTATAATACTGCTCCTATATACAAGAATATAACTACTATAATACTGCTCCTATATACAAGAATATATCTACTATAATACTGCTCCTATATACAAGAATATAACTACTATAATACTGCTCCTATATACAAGAATATAACTACTATAATACTGCTCCTATATAAAAGAATATAACTACTATAATACTGCTCCTATATACAAGAATATATCTACTATAATACTGCCTCCTATATACAAGAATATAACTACTATAATACTGCTCCTATATACAAGAATATAACTACTATAATACTGCTCCTATATACAAGAATATACCTACTATAATACTGCTCCTATATACAAGAATAGATCTACTATAATACTGCCCCTATATACAAGAATATAACTACTATAATATTGCCTCCTATATACAAGAATATAACTACTATAATACTGCTCCTATATACAAGAATATAACTACTATAATACTGCTCCTATATACAAGAGTATAACTACTATAATACTGCTCCTATATACAAGAATATAACTACTATAATACTGCTCCTATATACAAGAATATAACTACTATAATACTGCTCCTATATACAAGAATATAACTACTATAATACTGCTCCTATATACAAGAGTATAACTACTATAATACTGCTCCTATATACAAGAATATAACTACTATAATACTGCTCCTATATACAAGAATATAACTACTATAATACTGCTCCTATATACAAGAATATAACTACTATAATACTGCTCCTATATACAAGAATATAACTACTATAATACTGCTCCTATATACAAGAATATAACTACTATAATACTGCTCCTATATACAAGAGTATAACTACTATAATACTGCTCCTATATACAAGAATATAACTACTATAATACTGCTCCTATATACAAGAATATAACTACTATAATACTGCTCCTATATACAAGAATATAACTACTATAATACTGCTCCTATATACAAGAATATAACTACTATAATACTGCTCCTATATACAAGAATATAACTACTATAATACTGCTCCTATATACAAGAGTATAACTACTATAATACTGCTCCTATATATACAAGAATATAACTACTATAATACTGCTCCTATATACAAGAATATAACTACTATAATACTGCTCCTATATACAAGAATATAACTACTATAATACTGCTCCTATATACAAGAATATAACTACTATAATACTGCTCCTATATACAAGAATATAACTACTATAATACTGCTCCTATATACAAGAATATAACTACTATAATACTGCTCCTATATACAAGAATATAACTACTATAATACTGCCTCCTATATACAAGAATATAACTACTATAATACTGCCTCCTATATACAAGAATATAACTACTATAATACTGCTCCTATATACAAGAATATAACTACTATAATACTGCTCCTATATACAAGAATATAAGTACTATAAATGAAGGTAACAGTCAGAGACACTTTTTCAAATTTATTGTGCAGAAATTTCAAAAGAAATATCAGGAGATTTGGGTTCATGGGGGTCACTCCCGGCCACACAAGATATGGTAGGGGGCACTGAATGTTACCCCCTATAATACCAGTGGTGTTCTCGCCAATAGACCTGGATCTAGAACATCTAAGGCTAGTAACCAGCATTTATAAAGTCCCAGCCAGCCCACCCCTTAAAATTAACACCCCAAAAAATATTCAAATTCCAAAAATAAATCCAAAGCATAAAAAAATCCTACAACTGCGAAGGGACATGCCGATGATTATGGGGAGCTATGGAGCTGGAAGGTTCTAGGCCGGATCATCATGGAGACCTTCTTCAGGGAGTAATAGTCGGTGTTCCTCCAGCTGTACCACACAATGCCATCCGGTCCCATCGCCTCACGACTTTTCACATATTTGCCTCCCTAGTAAAAAAAAAACAAAAAAAATTCAGTTTAGAAAAAAACAAAAACATTGTGATATTTTGGGGATTTTTATGCCCTCAGTCTACCTGTGGGACAGGGTCCATTGAAGTAGAGCAGTGGTCTTAAAGGGGTACTCCGGCCCCAAGACATCTTATCCCCCAATCCAAAGGACAGGGGATAAGATGTCTGATCGCAGGGGGCCCACTGCTGGGGACCCCCGCAATATTGCATGCAGCACCCACCTGTAAGTACTGTCGTAAGCGATGGAAGTTCTCAGTCTTTTGCCTCCCGACCACAGAGACGGAGTATCGTAACGTCACGACTCCCCCGCCCCGTGTGATGTCACGCCCCCTCCCATAGACTTGCATTGAGGGGGTGGGGCATGACGTCACACAGGGGCGGAGTCGTGGTTAGGAGGCAAAAGACTGAGAACTTCCGGCAGCACTTACAGGTGGGTTCCGCATTCTAGATTGCGGGGGTCCCCAGCAGCGGGACCCCTGCGATTAGACATCTTATCCCTTATCCTTTGGATAGGGGATAAGATGTCTTGGGGCCGGAGAACCCCTTTAAATGGGCACTATCATTAACCCTTTCCTGACCCTCTACATACATGTACGTCATGGGTCGGCTCCCATTCTATAGCAGGTCGGGCCTGGCACCTAGCAACGGCCGGGACCCGCTGCAAAGTTGAACTCCGCATCTAAAGTGAAAGTAAACTAATGGCGGTTAGCTCAGGGAGCTGTTCGGGATCGCTGCAATGAAATCACGGCATCCCGAACAGCTTACAGAACAGCAGGAGCGCCCCTACCTGCCTCCTCGCTGTCCAATCGCCGAATGACTGCTCAGTGCCTGAGATCCAGGCATGAGCAGTCAAGCGGCAGAATCATTGATCAATGGTTTCCTATGAGAAACCATTGATCATTGTTATCCCATAGGGGACTATAACACTGCACACACTGATCTTTTACATTGATCAGTGTAAAAGATCAGTGTGTGCAGTGTTATAGCCCCCTATGGGATAACAATGTTCAGTGTAAAAGATCAGTGTGTGCAGTGTTATAGTCCCCTGTGGGATAACAATGATCAGTGTAAAAGATCAGTGTGAGCAGTGTTATAGTCCCCTGTGGGATAACAATGATCAGTGTAAAAGATCAGTGTGAGCAGTGTTATAGTTCCCTATGGGATAACAATGATCAGTGTAAAAGATCACTGTGTGCAGTGTTATAGTCCCCTATGGGATAACAATGATCAGTGTAAAAGATCAGTGTGTGCAGTGTTAAATCCCCCTATGGGAGCTATAACATTGCAAAAAAAAAAAGTGAAAAAAAAAAAGTTAATAAAGGTCATTTAACCCCTTCTCTAATAAAAGTTTGAATCACCCCCCTTTTCCTATTTAAAAAAAAACTTTTTAAATAAAAATAAACATATGTGGTATCGCCGCGTGCGTAAATGTCCAAATTATAAAAATATATCGTTAATTAAACCACACGGTCAATGGCAAATTTTTGGTCACTTTTTATATCATGATTAAATGAATAAAAAGCGATTAAAAAGTCCGATCATTACAAAAATGGTACCGCTAAAAACTTCAGATCACGGCGCAAAAAATGAGTCCTCATACCGCCCTGTACGCGGAAAAATAAAAACGTTATAGGGGTCAGAAGATGACAATTTTAAACGTATACATTTTCCTGCATGTAGTTATGATTTTTTCCAGAAGTGCGACAAAATCAAACCTATATAAGTAGGGGATCATTTTAACCCGAACCTACAGAATAAAGAGAAGGTGTCATTTTTACCGGAAAATGTACAGTGTAGAAACGGAAGCCCCCAAAATTAACAAAATTGTGTTTTTTCTTCAATTTTGTCACACAATGATTTTATTTTTTCCATTTAGCTGTAGATTTTTGGGTAAAATGACTGATGTTATTACAAAGTAGAATTGGTGGCACAAACAATAAGCCATCATATGGATTTTTAGGTGCAAAATTGAAAGAGTTATGGTTTTTTAAAGGTAAGTAGGAAAAAACGAAAGGGCAAAAATGGAAAAACCCTGGGTCATGAAGGGGTTAATATGAATTTTTGCTATTGCACTCCTTATGATAAATAAAAAATATTTCTATTGATAAAAAAAAATTTAGTTTTCTATGTTTTATTTGTGTTTAAAAAAAAGCTGCCACTAGGTGTCTCCCTACTTGTCCAGTGCACATCCATATGGACCTACAGAATAATGAGAAGGTGTCATTTTTACTGAAAAGTGCACTGCGTAGAAACAGAAGCCCCCAAAAGTTACAAAATGGCATGTTTTTTTTTGTTGTTTCACCCCACAAATATTTTTTTTTTTCCGTTTCGCTGGAGGTTGTATTATAAAATAAGTGATGTCATTACAAAAAACAATCGGTGACTCAAAAAACAAGCCCTTATATGGGTCTGTCCGTAGGTACAAAATTGAAAGTGTTATGATTGTTAGAAGAGAAGCAGGAAAAAAACGAAAATTCAAAGACAAAAATTTGCTGAGTCCTTATGTTGAAAATCGGCTGAGCCCCTAAGGGGTTAAAAAAAAATATATCCAACAAAAGGTGAAAGGTTTAAAAAAAAATAAAAATCAATAAAACCTCTGTCTCTTGAACAATACATTTTTTTCCTGGCCTGCAGCAAGGTAAACCCCCATTAAAATGTGAGGGAGTCTCTCTTTGCAGACCTTCTTTTAGGCATTAATTTACCTTAACCCCTTAAGGACCACGGGTTTTTTCGTTTTTGCACTTTTGTTTTTTCCTCCTTACCTTTTAAAAATCATAAACCTTTCAATTTTGCACCTAAAAATCCATATGAGGGCTTATTTTTTGCGTCACCAATTCTACTTTGTAATGACGTCAGTCATTTTACCCCAAAATCTACGGCGAAACAGGAAAAAAAATCATTGTGCGACAAAATTGAAGAAAAACTCCATTTTGTAACTTTCGGGGGCTTTCGTTTCTACGCAGTGCATATTTCGGTAAAAATTACACCTTATCATTATTCTGTAGGTCCATACGGTTAAAATGATCCCCTACTTATATAGGTTTAATTTTGTCGGACTTCTGGAAAAAATCATAGCTACATGCAGGAAAATGTATACGTTTAAAATTGTCATTTTATGACCCCTATAACTTTTTTATTTTACCACATATGGGCCGGTATTAGAGCTCATTTTTTGCGCAGTGGTCTGAAGTTTTTAGCGGTACCATTTTTGTATTGATCAGACTTTTTGATCGCTTTTGATAATTTTTTCATGATATAAAAAGCGACCAAAAATACGTTATTTTGGACTCTTGAATTTTTTTGCGCGCACGCCACGCGGTTTAATTAATGATATATTTTTATAGTTTGGACATTTACAGCACGCGGCGATACCACACATGTTTATTTTTATTTTTATTTACATGGTTTTTATTTTTGGGAAAAGGGGAGTGATTTGGACTTTTATTAAGGAAAGGGTTAAATCACATTTATGAACTTTTTTTTACACTTTTTTTTGCAGTGTTATAGCTCCCATAGGGACCTATAACACTGCACACACTGATCTCTTATACTGATCATTGTTATCCCATAGGGACCTATAACACTGCACACGCTGATCTCTTATACTGATCATTATTATCCTATAGGGACCTATAACACTGCACACACTGATCTCTTATACTGATCACTGTTATCCCATAGGGACCTATAACACTGCACACACTGATCTCTTATACTGATCATTGTTATCCCATAGGGACCTATAACACTGCACACACTGATCTCTTATACTGATCATTGTTATCCCATAGGGACCTATAACACTGCACACACTGATCTCTTATACTGATCATTGTTATCCCATAGGGACCTATAACATTGCACACACTGATCTTTTACCCTGATCCCTGCAAAGCCATAGCTTTGCATTGATCAGTGTTATCGGCGGTCGATTTCTCAAGCCTGCATCTCAGTCTTGGAGCAATCAATCGCCGAGGGGACACGCCAGAGGCAGGTAAGAGGACCTCCGTTCGTGTCCCAGCTGATAGGGACACCGCATTTTCACAGTGGTGGTCCCGATCAGCCCCACTGAGCAGCCCGAAAGCTTTTACTCTCGTTTTAGATGCGGCGTTCAACTTTGAACGCCACGTCTAAAGGGATAATAGCGTGCGGCACCTCAATCGCTGCCGCGCGCTATTAGCCCCGGGGCCCGGCTTCAGATACATGCCGGGACCGACCCAATAGGACACGTGACCCCGTGTTATATCGCGGGAGCCGGCCAAGGACGTACCGTATTTTTTGCCGTATAAGTCGCACTTTTTCTTCCCCAAAACTGGGGGGAAAAAGTTGGTGCGTCTTATACGGCGAATACACCCCTATCGGGTCAGTCCCTGCGGCCATCAACGGCCGGGACCCGCGGCTTATACAGGACATCACCGATCACAGTGATGCCCTGTATTAACCCTTAAGACGCTGCGATCAAAGCTGACCGCCGCGTCTGAAGCGAAAGTGACACTAACCCGGCTGTTCAGCGATTTCACCGCGGCGTCCCGAACAGCCCGACTGAATAGCCGGATTAGTGCTTACAGGACACCGGGAAGGACCTTACCTGCCTCCTCTGTGTCTTCTCCGTTCAGGGATCCCCTGTATGGCCGGCGCTCTCCTTCCTCGTCATCACGTTGTCGCGTACGTGTGTCGGCGTGCGTAACAACGTGATGACGGTGACAGAGAGCGAGGATACCCGGCCGGCAGCAGAGACGTTCCGTAGCGACGGAGACACGGCGACAGCGATGGAGCGACATCCAGGGCAGCGGTGACGGGTCCGGAGCGGCGGGGACACGTGAGTATTACCTCCTATGCAGTGGTCTTCAATCTGCGGACCTCCCGATGTTGCAAAACTACAACTCCCAGCATGCCCGGACAGCCAACGGCTGTCCGGGCATGCTGGGAGTTGTAGTTTTGCAACATCGGCAGGCCTGCAGGTTGAAGACCACTATTGGGTTCAAAATCTTTATTTTTTTAGATTTTGCACCTATAAATTGGGTGCGTCTTATACGCCGGTGCGTCCTATAGGACGAAAAATACGGTCTTGGTCTTTAGGGGGTTAAAATTAAAACTAAAACAAATAAAGCCAAACACACAAACAAGCTCCTCAGAAGTAGGGAAGTCATGGGTGGGAGAAAGCAATCTGGGTGCAGATCTACGTGAAATTTATCATGGTCACTGCGACAATATGATATATTTGGAGCAGCACCGCCCAAAAAAAACGCATCTAGACGAACAACAAAAATGATCTAGACAAGACCATTATTGATAAATAACCCCCAGGATGGAAGGTCCATCAAGACTAGGAATGAAAATGGAAACCCAAATTTTGGGATGGCGTAAGAAAATAGAAACCAAGTAAAAATGGGCGCCTTCGAACCTCCCCAAAATACCAATGGGCGAGGAGGGGCCCGTAATACAATCAATGCAGTCATCTTCTGGTGATTTTTTGGACTGCCCATCCAAAAACAATCCACCTTCTTCTACCTCATGTGGACGCCCATCGTCTAGAATACACCACCATTGACTATGCGTGAATCGCACCTGAAAGACTGAGGGGAGGAAGATTGGTGGCTTGGCTTAAAATAATGCCCATGTGGCCCTATAGGTGGGGCGTGGATTGTCTTGGAGACTGGCCCACCACTGACTTAGTCATGGTCCATCCACATTGAGGGTCATACAATAGGCTAGAGAACACTACAGTGGTCCCCCGACATACAATGGCCGGTTGTTTCAACTTACGATGCTTATGTGTGTCGGGGCCATTGCAAAAACGGCTATCCGGCAGCGCTGACTGATTCAGCTGCCACCAGATAGCCATTAAATGTGCCCCATGTGCCCCCCGCTGAATGATACTTACACATCCCCGCCGCCCCGGCCCATCAGTTTGCCGCTCCACTGCTGCCGCTGCCCTGCGCCGTTGTTCTCCATTGCCATGTCGCCATTCACGACGCCCCGGGTGACATGAGCAGCGATGTGATGATGGCGTTTAAAGGGGTACTCCGCCCCTAGACATCTTATCCCCTATCCAAAGGATAGGGGATAAGATGTCAGATCGCCGCGGTTCCGCTGCGGCACTGCGCTATCATTACAGCACAGAGAGAGTTCGTTCTGTACGTAATGACGGGCAATACAGGGGCGGAGCATCGTTACGTCACGACTCCGCCCCTCGTGACATCACGGCCCGCCCCTTTCAAAACAAGTCTATGGGAGGGGGTGCGGCGGTCGTCACGCCCCCTGCCATAGACTTGCATTAAGGGGACGGGGCGTGATGTCACGAGGGGCGGAGCCATGACGTAACGATGCTCCGCCCCTGTATTGCCCGTCATTATGCACAGAGCGAACTCGCTCTGTGCTGTAATGATAGCGGGGTGCCGCAGCAGTGATCCCCGAGCTCCCCAGCAGCGGCACCGCGGCGATCTGACATCTTATCCCCTATTCTTTGGATAGGGGATAAGATGTCTAGGGGCGGAGGGCCCCTTTAAGGGCGACGGAGAGCGATGGTGCAGGGCAGCGGTGACGTAGTGAGCAGCGGTGACGTAGTGAGCAGCGAACTGATGGGGACATGTTAGTATCATTGAGCTTCTGTCTGTATAGTGTCAGTGAGGGAGAATTATCAAAACCTGTGCAAAGGAAAAGTCGCCCATAGCAACCAATCAGATCGCTTCTTTCATTTTGCAGAGGTCTTGTTGAAAATTAAAGAAGCGATCTGATTGGTTGCTATGGGCAACTGGGCAACTTTTCCTCTGGACAGATTTTGATCAATCTCCCCCAGAGTGATCCCTCAACATATGATGGTTTCAACTAGAGATGTCCCGATACCGATACTAGTATTGGTATCGGGGCCGATACTGGCCATTTACATGGTATCCGGGACTCGGTTAATGCCCCCGATACCATGTCCGATACCTGCTGCCGCTCTGCTGCCCCGTCCTCCGGTCCTCCCGTCCGCATCATGGCGTCCTATGGAGGAGCATGTGACACACACGTCACTCCGCCTCCTCCCCTGCGCCCAGCGTAACGCTACGGAGGAAGCGGAGTGACGTATATGTCACATGCTCCTCCATAGGATGAAATGATGCGGACGGGAGGACGGAAGAACGGGGCAGTGGAGCGGTAGCACCCGACGGAGGACAGCCGCAGGTGAGCTGTGTGCTGCTGCTAATGTCTACAGGGGGGGCTTGCTGTCTAAAGGGGGGCCCTGCTGCTGCTGTCTAAAGGGGGGCCCTGCTGCTGCTGTCTAAAAGGGGGCCCTGCTGCTGCTGTCTAAAGGGGGGCCCTGCTGCTGCTGTCTAAAGGGGGGCCCTGCTGCTGCTGTCTAAAGGGGGGCCCTGCTGCTGCTGTCTAAAGGGGGGCCCTGCTGCTGCTGTCTAAAGGGGGGCCCTGCTGCTGCTGTCTAAAGGGGGGCCCTGCTGCTGCTGTCTAAAAGGGGGCCCTGCTGCTGCTGTCTAAAGGGGGGCCCTGCTGCTGCTGTCTAAAGGGGGGCCCTGCTGCTGCTGTCTAAAGGGGGGCCCTGCTGCTGCTGTCTAAAGGGGGGCCCTGCTGCTGCTGTCTAAAAGGGGGCCCTGCTGCTGCTGTCTAAAGTGGGGGGCCTGCTGCTGCTGTCTAAAGGGGAGCCCTGCTGCTGTCTAAAGGGGGGCCCTGCTGCTGCTGTCTAAAGGGTGGCCCTGCTGCTGCTGTCTAAAGGGGGGCCCTGCTGCTGCTGTCTAAAGGGGGGCCCTGCTGCTGCTGTCTAAAAGGGGGCCCTGCTGCTGTCTAAAGTGGGGGGCCTGCTGCTGCTGTCTAAAGGGGAGCCCTGCTGCTGTCTAAAGGGGGCCCCTGCTGCTGCTGTCTAAAGGGGGCCCTGCTGCTGCTGTCTAAAGGGGGGGGGATGCTGCTGCTGTCTAAAGGGGGGCCCTGCTGCTGCTGTCTAAAGGGGGGCCCTGCTGCTGCTGTCTAAAGGGGGGCCCTGCTGCAGCTGTCTAAAGGGGGGCCCTGCTGCTGCTGTCTAAAGGGGGGCCCTGCTGCTGCTGTCTAAAGGGGGCCCCTGCTGCTGCTGTCTAAAGGGGGCCCCTGCTGCAGCTGTCTAAAGGGGGGCCCTGCTGCTGCTGTCTAAAGGGGGGCCCTGCTGCGGCTGTCTAAAGGGGGGGCATGCTGCTGCTGTCTAAAGGGGGGGCATGCTGCTGCTGTCTAAAGGGGGGCCCTGCTGCTGCTGTCTAAAGGGGGGCCCTGCTGCTGTCTAAAGGGGGGCCCTGCTGCTGTCTAAACGGGGCGGGCTGCTATTTACAGGGGGGCCTGCAGTCTATAGGGGGGGCTGCTACTAATGTCTACAAGGGGACACTACCTACTATTAAATACAATCTTACAGCGGAGTCACCTGCACTAACTTGAATTTATAGGTAGGTAGGTCAGGTGACCCGGTCTCTACCGCCGCTCACCATGTGGTCATCGGTCTCACCGCCAATGCAAATTCCCTGTTCTGTCCAATGGAGAAGAGACAAATCTTGGCTCATATTACAGCAGCCGCCTCCATTGTACAACAAGGACCCAAATATCATACGGTGAACAGCGCCAGAAACCGCGTCACCCTGGGGTCAGATTCCCTATAAAATAAAAGTACTCGTGGTTGGTATCGGCGAATACTAGAATTAAAGTATCGGTACTCGTACTTCGTCTTAGAAAAATGGTATCAACATACAATGGTCCGCCTGGAACCAATTACCATGGCATGTTGGGGGACCACTGTACTCTGAAGAGGCCACACGCCCATTGACCCCTTGTAGTCACGGTAGACCCCGAGAGGCCACTCACCACATAGTAAACACCGTTGAGGTTGGAGTAGAAGCATTGATGATACCACCAACCCGCATGAGAGATGTCCGCACAGAGGTGCCCGGACCCCGGCGTGCTGAAACTCCTTTTATTGTGATACCACGCGAATGAGTCCTCGGCCGTCCCGCTGGGCCCGGACACGTGGAGCCGGTAATAATTGGTTTCATCCTCTAAGCTGAAAAAATAAGAAGACGATGAAATATCCACCCAAATAAGGGGTCCCGGGCCCCAATGCAAAATCTATTACTGTTGGCTCAATCATCTGCCCTAATACAAAGTGAAACAGCAGCAGTATACAGATAGAGCTGGAGGGGAGGTGTATTACTACTATATATCCTGATCCCATAGAGATAGCAGCAGTATACAGATAGAGCTGGAGGGGAGGTGTATAACTACTATATATCCTGATCCCATAGAGATATTAGCAGCAGTATAGAGATAGAGCTGGAGGGGAGGGATCATGTAGTGTACATGATGTCGGCTGACCCAGGACTGACCACCACTTTGTCTAACAGACTAATTGTGGTGATTTTCTGTGGGTGAGATTAGTAATCACATGACCCAGTTACAGTAATAAACCACATAGATACAGCTGTGCTGGAATAAAACGGATGGCGCTGTAGTGGTGGTGAGTGGGCATGATATGGGCACTAACTACCCTAGACCAGTAAAAATGCAGATATTAACCCCTTCACCACACTAGACCACCATGGATGCTGACTTTACCCCCCATCCTGCCCTAAAGCAACAGGGATGATGACATTGACCCCTTCACCACCATAGGCCACAAGGGATTCAGACATTTACCTCTTCAATAAACTAGACCAGCTTTCTCCAAACCGTGGCCCTACAGCTATCTGGGCATACTGGGACTTGTAGTTTTGCAACATCTGGAAGGCCGGGGATAGAAACCACTGCATAAGACCTCCAGAAGAACTAACGTTAACCCCGTAACTACTCTAGACCTCTTACAATGTTGGTATTAACCATTTCACTGCTCTACATATAATGACCAAGCTGCTCTGACTTCAATGACAGAACAACAGTGCCCCCTACTGAACAACTAGATTTCTGACATGTCTATGTTGTTACTTACCTGAACTCCCTGTAGAGGGCGTACTTGTGTTCTCCGTCCCAGTCCTCCATGTCAATCCTCAGTGAGCATCCCCCCCTGCTGGTGATCTTGTGAATATTCTCATTTCCCAGCCAGAATTCGCCGTTCAGGTCACCAAATCCTTCCTTGTACTCTTTCCAGGTACGGTTGAAACCGGTCGATCCATCTCGACGTCTTTGAATCATCGTCCACCCACCTCCTTAGAGAGTAAGGGGAACAAAATAGTCAGGATGACGTATGTTCACGGGAGAAGGTTTGCTACAATGGCTGGAAACAAGTTTTCATTTCCCTGCAGTGCCCCCACAGGGGAAACAGGGTATTACGCTGTCCATAAAAAGTTATAGGTGCTCTTTGGAGTTCATCTAACACAGTGGTCTCCAAACTGTGCCCATCCAGAAGCTGCAAAACTACAACTCCCAGCATGCAGGAGTATTACAACATTTGGAGGGCCACAGTTTGGAGACCACTGATATAATAGATGAGTTTCCTTACTAAGGGATCCCATCTATTTAAGGGGTATTTTTGAAGAGAACAAAAATGTATTTAAAGGGGTACTCTGGCGCTAAGACATCTTATCCCCTATCCAAAGGATAAGGCATAAGATGCCTGATCGCGGGGGTCCCGCCGCTGGGGACCCCCGTGATCTTGCACGCAGCACCCCGTTACTATCAGTCCCCGGAGCGTGTTCGCTCTGGTTCTGATTACTGGCGATCACGGGGCCGGAGCATTGTGATGTCACGGCCCCGCCCCGTGTGATGTCATGCCCCACCCCCTCATTGCAAGCCTATGAGAGGGGGCGTGTCTGACCACAGTGCTCTCTGCTGACACCTCTGTCCATGTCAGGAAGTGTCCAAAGCAGGAACAAATCCCCATAGCAAACTTCTCCTGCTCTGGACAGTTCCTGACATGGACAGAGGTGTCAGCAGAGAGCACTGTGGTCAGACTGGAAAGAACTACACAACTTCCTCTGGAGCATGCAGCAGCTCATAAGTACTGGAAGGATTAAGACTTTTTTAAATAAAAGTCATTTACAAATCTGTTTAACTTTCTGGCACCAGTTTATAAAAAAAAAAGAAATTCTTTTTTAACTGAGAGAGGCTCTTAATAACTATTAATATTCATTATATATATATAAACCCACACACTTTTTTTTTAAATTAATAATTTTTTTAATCTATTTTTAGAAAATTTACAAAAAAGATTACCGTATTTTTCGCCCTATAGGACGCACCGGCGTATAAGACGCACCCAATTTTTAGGGGCAAAATCTAAAAAAATAAAGATTTTGAACCCAATAGTGGTCTCCAACCTGCGGACCTCCAGATGTTGCAAAACTGCAACTCCCAGCATGCCCGGACAGCCGTTGGCTGTCCGGGCATGCTGGGAGTTGTAGTTTTGCAACATCTGGAGGTCCGCAGATTGAAGACCATTGCATAGGAGGTAATACTCACGTGTCCCCGCCGCTCCGGACCCGTCACCGCTGCCCTGGATGTCGCTCCATCGCTGTCGCCGTGTCCCCGTCGCTCCGGAACGTCTCTGCTGCCGGCCGGGTATCCTTGCTCTCCGTCGCCGCCATCACGTCGTTACACACGCCGACGCACATAAGCGACGACGTGATGACGAGGAAGGAGAGCGCCGGCCATACAGGGGATCCCTGAACGGAGAAGACACAGAGGAGGCAGGTAAGGGCCCCCCCCCTGGTGTCCTGTAAGCACTAACCCGGCTATTCAGTCAGGCGGTGAAATCGCGGCGGTCCTGAACAGCCCGACTGAACAGCCGGGTTAGTGTCACTTTCCCTTCAGACGCGGCGGTCAGCTTTGATCGCCGCGTCTGAAGGGTTAATACAGGGCATCACCGCGATCGGTGATGTCCTGTATTAGCCGCGGGTCCCGGCCGTTGATGGCCGCAGGGACCGCCGCGATAGGGGTGTATTTGCCGTATAAGACGCACCGACTTTTTCCCCCCAGTTTTGGGGAAGAAAAAGTGCGTCTTATACGGCGAAAAATACGGTAATTCTATTTTCTAAAACTAGTTTTGTAAAACAGTCTTTTTGCTTTTATTCAGCTAAAGCTTTTATATAATAAATATAGTAGAATAATAAAAGGATATAAAGGCATCACTTACATTATTCCTCACATTATCACTGATAACCTGAAGATCCTGCAGCTATACTGGGCCGGGGACATTTAGAGGGATTGCTCAGTGATTGTCACCTCTTTACCTTGTGTGTCCATGTCACAGAACACCTCTACTGGGCTCCCACCACTAGATGGCAGTATGGTATAGACGCCGGAGCTGCGGATCCCGTTGTGGTACAGGCTGGAGCAGTCGGAGTGACACGGCTTGGGGAGCTTCATGGCTGATAAAAAGTCACATGGAAGATGGACAGATGGATAGATAAATAGATAGATAGATAAAAAAGGATAAGTTGGCCAGCACTACTGATACCAAACTATTGCATGGACCCGGCATACAGGTGCAGGCTGCTGGGCTGAATATGCACAAGCAGGAGAACACAGCAGCACACTGCCAGCACAAAGATACAGATAAAACATGAAATGCTATATTGCTACAATGAAGCAACTAAAGCAGCTAAATTTTTCATTGTAGCAATATAGCATTTCATGTTTTATAGCAGTGTGCTGCTGTGTTCTCCTGTTTATGTAGATAGATATGAGATAGATAGATATGAGATAGATAGATATGAGATAGATAGATATGAGATAGATAGATATGAGATAGATAGATATGAGATAGATAGATATGAGATAGATAGATATGAGATAGATAGATATGAGATAGATATGAGATAGATAGAGATGAGATAGATAGATAGATAGATATGACATAGATATGAGATAGATAGATATGAGATAGATAGATATGAGATAGATATGAGATAAATATGAGATAGATAGATAGATAGATAGATATGAGATAGATAGATAGATAGATAGACACATGATAGATATGAGATAGATAGATATGAGATAGATAGATAGATATGAGATAGATATGAGATAGATAGATATGAGATAGATAGATATGAGATAGATAGATAGATATGAGATAGATAGATAGATAGATATGAGATAGATAGATAGATAGACACATGATAGATAGATATGAGATAGATAGATATGAGATAGATAGATAGATATGAGATAGATAGACACATGATAGATAGATATGAGATAGATAGATAGATATGAGATAGATAGATATGAGATAGATAGATAGATAGATAGATAGATATGAGACAGATAGATATGAGATAGATATGAGATAGATAGATATGAGATAGATATGAGATAGATAGATAGATAGATATGAGATAGATAGATAGATAGATAGATATGAGATAGATATGAGATAGATAGATATGAGATAGATATGAGATAGATAGATAGATAGATATGAGATAGATAGATAGATAGATAGATAGATATGAGATAGATATGAGATAGATAGATAGATAGATAGATAGATAGATATGAGATAGATAGATAGACACATGATAGATAGATATGAGATAGATAGATATGAGATAGATAGATAGATAGATATGAGATACATAGATATGAGATAGATAGATAGATAGACACATGATAGATAGATATGAGATAGATAGATAGATATGAGATAGATATGAGATAGATAGATATGAGATAGATATGAGATAGATAGATAGATATGAGACAGATAGATATGAGATAGATATGAGATAGATAGATAGATATGAGATAGATATGAGATAGATAGATAGATAGATATGAGATAGATAGATAGATATGAGATAGATAGATATGAGATAGATATGAGATAGATAGATATGAGATAGATAGATAGATAGATATGAGATAGATATGAGATAGATAGATAGATATGAGATAGATAGATAGATAGATAGATATGAGATAGATAGATAGATATGAGATAGATAGATAGATAGATAGATAGATAGATATGAGATAGATAGATATTAGATAGATTAGATAGATAGATAGACACATGATAGATAGATAGATATGAGATAGATAGATAGATATGAGATAGATATGAGATAGATAGATATGAGATAGATATGAGATAGATAGATAGATATGAGATAGATAGATATGAGATAGATATGAGAGATAGATATGAGATAGATAGATATGAGATAGATATGAGATAGATAGATAGATAGATAGATAGATATGAGATAGATAGATAGATAGATAGATAGATAGATAGATAGATATGAGATAGATATGAGATAGATAGATATGAGATAGATATGAGATAGATAGATAGATAGGAGATAGATAGATAGATATGAGATAGATAGATAGATAGATAGATATGAGATAGATATGAGATAGATAGATAGATAGATAGATAGATAGATATGAGATAGATAGATAGACACATGATAGATAGATATGAGATAGATAGATATGAGATAGATAGATAGATAGATATGAGATACATAGATATGAGATAGATAGATAGATATGAGATAGATAGATAGATAGATAGATAGACACATGATAGATAGATATGAGATAGATAGATAGATATGAGATAGATATGAGATAGATAGATATGAGATAGATATGAGATAGATAGATAGATATGAGACAGATAGATATGAGATAGATATGAGATAGATAGATAGATATGAGATAGATATGAGATAGATAGATAGATAGATAGATATGAGATAGATAGATAGATATGAGATAGATAGATATGAGATAGATATGAGATAGATAGATATGAGATAGATAGATAGATAGATATGAGATAGATATGAGATAGATAGATAGATATGAGATAGATAGATAGATAGATAGATAGATAGATATGAGATAGATAGATAGATATGAGATAGATAGATAGATAGATAGATATGAGATAGATAGATATTAGATAGATTAGATAGATAGATAGACACATGATAGATAGATAGATATGAGATAGATAGATAGATATGAGATCGATATGAGATAGATAGATATGAGATAGATATGAGATAGATAGATAGATATGAGATAGATAGATATGAGATAGATATGAGAGATAGATATGAGATAGATAGATAGATATGAGATAGATAGATAGATAGATATGAGATAGATATGAGAGATAGATATGAGATAGATAGATATGAGATAGATCGATATGAGATAGATAGATGGATAGATAGATATGAGATAGATAGATAGATATGAGATAGATAGATATGAGATAGATAGATAGATATGAGATAGATAGATAGATATGAGATAGATAGATATGAGATAGATAGATAGATATGAGATAGATAGATAGATATGTTAATGTAAGGACACACTTCCTCTTGCCCTCCTCCTCCTCCTCCTCCCATGTCCGTCCTGTACTGTACCTGCAGGTGGTGGTCTCTGAGCCCCCAGCTCTTTGGGACCAGGACAGGTTGAGTTCCAGGTGGCTCCATCCAGCATCAGGGACAGGTTCCGGACCTGAGCTTGGATGTCATAGATGAAGGTGGCCTGCAGGCGCTGGAGGGTGCTGCTCTCACCCGCCCAGATCTCCAGGCTCTGCACCCTGTGCCCCAGGGAGGAGTTGTAGCTGCCCACTTCAGGCTGTGGAGGAGACATGATGGGTACAAGGACACCCCTTACCATACACTTTATCATTAACTAGCCCCCAATCACATCCTAAATATCCACCCATCTTTTTTTTTTTTTTCATTTTTTTTTTTTCATTTAAAGGGGTACGCCGGTGGAAAACTATTTTTTTTAAAACATTTTTCTTCAAATCAACTGGTGCCAGAAAGTTATACAAATTTGTAAATCGCTTCTATTAAAAAATCTTAATCCTTACAGTAATTATCAGCTGCTGTATGCTCCAGAGGAAGTTGTGTAGTACTTTCCAGTATGACCACAGTGCTCTCTGCTAACACCTCTGGCCATGTCATGAACTGTCCAGAGCAGGAAAGGTTTGCTATGGGAATCTGCAGCTGCTCTGGACAGTTCCTGACATGGACAGAGGTGTCAGCAGAGAGCACTGTGGTCAGACTGGAACTACACAACTTCCTCTGGAGCATACAGCAGCTGATAAGTAGTGGAAGGGTTAAGATTTTTGAATAGAAGTGATTTACAAATTTGTATAACTTTCTGGTACCAGTTGATTTGAAGAAAAAAAAAATTTCCACCAGAGTATCCCTTTAAGACCTGTTATTTTGATACAGAGGAATACAGCGGAGGGTTCAAACTGTGGCCCACCAGATGTTTCAAAACTTCAACTCCCAGCATGCCCGGACAGCCGTTGGCTGTCCGGGCATGCTGGGAGTTGAAGTTTTGAAACATCTGGAGGACCACAGTTTGAAACCACTGGTATACAACCTATGGTCACCGAAATTTGGGGGAATTTTTTTAATCTTTTTTTTTTTTACTTTTACGATAATTAAGCACAATCTGTAAACGTTTTTCATTGTTTTCATGTAATGCCATGCTACGTCCAGCAGGTGTCACTGTTTCCACACAAATTAAGGAACAGCAATGGGTACCTGATGTTCAAGAATCCGCAGGCGGTGCCGGTGGTTCCTGAGCTCCTCCTGAAGTTCGGCAATGAGCTCCTTCATCTCCAGGATGTCCTGCTTCCTCTTCTCGTTCTCGTGACGCCAGTAGGACACCTCGTGGGTACAGCGGAAGATATCAGGGCAGCGGTGGCCATCTTGCTGAGGCAGAGTCGCTATAATCTTACATTTCCCATTGGCCAGAACCTGGTTGCTGTATTCACCGCAACCTCTCACTGTGGCGTCGCCATGAGCTGGATATTGGGGTGCCTGATGGAAACGATGGTCGCCAAGAGCTAGCGTGGTTTGTAATAGCGGCCATAGGAAGCCGGACACGAGCAGATGAGCGGCCATTGAGGAATCGTCTCTAGTCATCAAGGCCATGGAGAGAAAGGGCGGAGGTGAGGACGGGGTAGTATCCCACAGTCAGGAGTCAATGAGAAGTCTGCGCTTTGGCGAATCCCGAAGAGTCACCTCAAGTTTGCGTTGTCCTGAAAGGGTTAAATGAGCACAAGTGGAACATAAAAAGAATTGTCACACTCCTCCCCTTCCCCATTATTTATAGTGGAGAACCATATATCAGGAGCAGTTTGACCATTATACTGCCCCATGTGCTCCTTTCTACTGTATGTGCGTCCCCAGGATGCCAATACAGTTAAAGAAGTACTCCGCCTCTAGACATCTTATCCCCTATCCAAAGGATAGGGGATAAGATGTCTGATCGTGGGGGTCCCGCCGCTGGGCTCCGTGACGGATCACTGGCGATGCGGGGTGGAGGCTCGTGATGTCACAGCCACGCTCCGATCGGGACATCACAACCATGCCCCCTCAATGCAATTCTATGGGAGGGGCGTAACGGCCATCACGCCCCCTCCCATAGACTTGCATTGAGGGGCCGTAACTGTGACGTCATGAGCAGGGGCGCGGCTGTGCTGTCACCAGCCTCCGGTGCTGAACCAAATGCTCAAAACGAACGCTGGATGCACCACGGAGATCGCGGGGGTCACCAGCGGTGAGACCCTCGCCATCAGACATCTTATCCCCAATACTTTGGATAGGGGATAAGCTGTCTAGGGGTGGAATACCCCTTTAAAGGGGTACCCCCATGGAAAAAAAAAATTAATCAACGGGTGCCAGAAAGATTTGTAAATTACTTCTATTAAAAAAAAATCTTAATCCTTCCAGTACTTATTAACTGCTGAATACTACAGAGGAAATGGTTTTCTTTTTGGAACACAGAGCTCTCTGCTGACATCATGACCACAGAGCTCTCTGCTGACATCACGAGCACAGTGCTCTCTGCTGACATCTCTGTCCATTTTAAGAACTGTCCAGAGTAGGAGAAAATCCCCATAGCAAACATAAGCTGCTCTGGACAGTTCCTAAAATGGACAGAGATGTCAGCAGAGAGCACTGTGCTCATGATGTCAGCAGAGAGCTCTGTGTTCCAAAAAGAAAACCATTTCCTCTGTAGTATACAGACCTAAAAAGTACTGGAAGGGTTAAGATTTTTTAATAGAAGTAATTTACAAATCTGTTTCACTTTCTGGCACCAGTTAATTAAAAAAAATTTTTTTTTGCAGAACAAAATTTAAAAAAACAAAACAATTTAAAAAAACAAACGGTTATTTAGCGAATTATGGGGGGTTTCATCTCTACACAGCGCACTTTATGGTTAAAATTACTCATTATGTTTATTCTGTAGGTCCATACGATTACAATGATTTATCTAGGTTTATATAGATTTTGTTATTTTTTATTTTTTTTACTACTTTAAAAAAAAACTTTTTGTAAGGAAAAGAGAATGCCAGATATTGCAAAACTAAAATTCCCAGCATGCTCAAACAGCCAACAAAGACTGACTCCTCAAGGCTACACCACGCTTATTAATTTACCATAAATTTAATTTGTACCAAGAATATCCTCACATAAAACTTGTTTCTATGTTCGAAATGATAGGAAATAAAACAAAAAAAATTATAATAAAAAGAAAATATAAAACTTAAAAAAATAAAGAAAGAAAAAAGTAAAAAAAATGTTTTTTTATATTCATTTACCATAAATGTTATTCTTATGAAGAATATCCTCACATAAAACTTATGTTTCTGTATTCAAAATGATAGGAAATAAAAGCATTAAAAAAAATGATAAAAAGAAAATATAAAACCTTTTTTTTAAAAGAAAGAAATTGGATATTTTTATATCCTATGGTTTTTTTTTCATATTCATTTACCATAATTTGTATTGGTATCAAGAATATCCTCACATAAAACTTATGTTTCTATATTCAAAATGATAGGAAATAAAAAAAGTTAAAGAAAAAGAAAATATAAAACATAAAAAAAATTGGATATTTTTGTATCCTGTTTTTTATTTTATATATATATATATATATATATATATATATATATATATATATATATGTTCATTTACCATAAATTTTATTCATATGAAGAATATCCTCACATAAAACTTATGTTTCTGTATTCAAAATGATAGGAAATAAAAACATTTTAAAAAAATTATAAAAAGAAAATCTAAACATTTTTTTTTTAAATTGGATATTTTTATATTCTATGTTTTTTTTAAATAATATTCATTTACCATAATTTGTATTCATATCAAGAATATCCTCACATAAAACTTATGTTTCTAAATTCAAAATGATAGGAAATAAAACAAAAAAATAAAGTTAAAGAAAAAGAAAATATAAAACATTTTAAAAATTTGGATATTTTTATATTCTGTTTTTTTTTAGTGTCAAAATGAGAAATTTATTGGTAGCAATGGATAAAAAGACAGTACAATATCAACAATCGTATAAAGGGCTATGATTGCCAACAACAATAACACATCATGTAATACAATGTAGTCAATGCGATCTTTCCTCAATCCAGCAGTATGAATGGAAGAGAGAAGACCGACATTCGCTAACATGAAAATGTACAAGGGGAGCAGGGTAGGATAGGGGTGGGAATACAGAGACGTCAAGGGGTATCCAGGTAAGCCAGTCAGGGTTCACACTTCACGAGTCAAACAATATGGACAGTAGAACAGCAGGTAAACATCTGACTATTATATCGTTAAATAATAAGAAATGTCAGGAGCGTGAGAAGAGGAGATTCAAGGGTCCCAGACCTTTAGGAAGCTATCCATAGTATCAGCTCTGATAGCGTTCAATTTTTCCGAGAGGAGTATGTTATTGATTCTGGTGATAATCATATTAAGAGATAGGGTCATAGAGCGCCACTGTGCTGCAATATGGATTCGCGCTGCAAGAAGTATGAGTTGTGCCAAGCGAAAGGTGGAATTATTAAAGCCCGCCGGTTTTGAACCTAAAAGGCATATCTTGGGACATAGGGGGCATTCCCTATCCGTGATTGTTGAAATAAGATCAACCACCTGTTGCCATATGAGGGCGACGTGTGGGCAAGACCACCATATATGGTACATGGATCCCCTCTCTCCACATCCCCTGAAACACAATGGGGAGACTTCCGGGTAGATGGCATTCAGTCTAGTGGGAACGTAGTAAGTTCTATGCAATAGTTTGAGTGAGGTTTCCACCAGAGAGACTTGCCAACTCCCCCTACTGAGAGTCTCACAGCAGGAGTGCCACTCTTGAGTAGTGAGTGATTCCCCAATGTCCTCCTCCCACTGTGTCATGAAAGGCAGTTTACCGTCAGGTGGTGGTCGGTTTAAGGAAGAGTAGATCAGGGAGAGTGAGCCTGTTCTCATAGGTGAGTACAACGCTGTCAATTCATATGAGGTGGGGTTATGTATCATATGAGGGGGAGATATGAGGCGTAAAAAGGAGAAAACTTGCGTCATTCTAAAGTGTTCTGAGGGAGGAGGGTGGAAGCGGGATATAAACATTTCCGAGGACATGAGTTTGTTAGCCACCAAAAAGTGGTTGAGTAGCGTAAGATTATTATCTTTCCACCATGCGAATTCAGGAGTATTAACTCCAGGTGGGAAATATGGGTTCGCTAGGATGGATACTACAGGGGATATTCGTGATTGAAGCAAGAGCTTAAACCTGACCGCCCTCCACAATAGTAAAGAGTATAAAGAAATAGAAGCCTTTACAGGTACATGTGCCATGATCGGACCCGATTGCCACATCAGGGATGAGAGAGTGTATGGATGTAGTAATGCATTCTCCAACTGTACCCACCTAGGGGAGGAGGAGGTAGCATTGCACAGCAACAGCTGGGAGAGCCGTGCTGCCTTGTAGTATAAGGTGAAGTTGGGAACTGAGAGACCCCCTAGGCGTTTGTGGTAAAACATAATGGATCTAGAAATGCGTGGATGGAGGCCTCTCCAGAGGAATTTGAAGACCTCAGCCTGTAGCAATTTCAGATCAGCCACACGTATCGGGATCGGGAGAGTCCGAAACAAATAGAGAAGCTTTGGCAGGACTACCATTTTTATAGAATGTAAGCGGCCCAGCCACGATATGTGTGGTAGATTCCATCTGGCGAGGTCTGCTCTGATCGATCTGTACAAAGGTAGGTAATTAAGCCTATATAGAGCAGATAGAGAAGTAGGGAGAGAGATGCCAAGATATGGTAGATGAGAGGTAAGAATTTTGAGAGGAAAGTTAGAGGAGAGAAGTGCCCGAGTACCTGAGGGAGTGTTACATAGCATAACCTCCGACTTGGTTCTATTAACCACCAGGCCTGAGATAGTCGCAAATTTGTCTAATAGGGGAAAAAGGTTGGGGATGGAAATAATGGGATTCGTGATAGTAAGTAATAAGTCATCTGCGAACAAGTTAACTTTGTATTCCGAGTTCCCAATCCGCGCCCCCTTAATGTCCGGGTGGTGACGTATGAGGTTCGCCAGGGGCTCCATGATCAAAGCAAATAACGCTGGAGACAATGGACATCCCTGACGAGTACCCCTTTGTATGGGGATTGGAGATGGGGATGTAGAGGGAAGTTTAAGGTATGCCAGGGGAGAAGAGTACAACATCCGCAAGGCCTCCACAAAAGGACCCGCAAATCTCATAGCCTTCAAGACATTCTGTTTTTTTTTATATTCATTTACCATTAATTGTATTCGTATCAAGAATCTCCTCACATAAAACTTAGATTTTGATATTCAAAATCAAAGAAAACAAGACCGATTAAAATAAAAATGTAAAAAAAAAATAATATATATATATATATATATATATATATATATACAACCAAAGAATAAGTTGGCCAGCACTATTGATTCCAAACTATTGTAAAGACCTGGCTTACAGGTGCAGGCTGCTGGGCTAAATATACAGCAACAGGAGAATACAGCAGCACACTGCTAGCACAAAGATATAGATGAAACATGAGTATATAGATACAACATGAGAAGCTATACAGCTGTAGTGCAATGAATGAAAATATGAAACTATGAAATTATGAGGTACTTAGCTTGCAAATCTGGCACCAAATAGCGTGGACCGTCCCACCACGGTAATGACCTCATTCTGGGACGGACCCTACACTGTGAATATGCCTCTGTGTGAACAGTACAGCAGGCATTGCAAGGTCTGAAACATCCAAGGCACCTTATATACACCTAATAGAGGTAGCCACTCCCCCGTATGTGTAATACAACCAAAGAATAAGTTGGCCAGCACTATTGATTCCAAACTATTGTAAAGACCTGGCTGACCTGTATATAAAACATAATACAACAGGTTAGTTTTATATCCTTCTAAAAAAATATATTTTTGTATATATTTTTTTTTTAATATTTTTTTTATTTATTTACTTTATATTTGTTTTTTCCCTATGATTTTGAAGGAAATGTATATCCTTTTTAAAAAAATATATATTTTTGTATATACGTTTTTATATATTTTTTTAAATATTTTTTTTATTTACTTTATATAAATTTTTTTCTCTATGATTTTAAATATAGAAACATACGTTTTATATGGAGATATTCTTGATAAGAATAAAGTTCATGAATAAGTGTTGCGTAACCTTGAGGCGTCGGCCTTTGTTGGGATATTGATTATATTGTGTACAGTAGGTGGTACACGGCCCGGACACTCTGTGTTGAGGGAATGTGAGCCAATAATTTGACCTTTTTTAAACTGGTCTAGTTTAATCACTAGCGATGAGCGGCAGGGGCCATATTCGAATTCACAATATTTCGTGAATATATTGGCGAATATTTGTCCTATGATTGCGAAATTCACATATTTGTGATGTTCGTTCTCTTTTTTTTTGGCAAAAATCCGTAATGAAATTCGCGTAGTGCGCATGCACGATTATATCTTTCACCTAAAAGAAGGTAGGGATCGGTGTCCCGTCTGGAAGTGCTGATATTGGCATAAAAATATATTCACTATATTCTAAATATTTTCAAAATTGCAAAGTGCCGATATTCGTGGTAAAAAATTAGCATTTCGAATATTCGCGCTCAAGACATTAATTACATACGTTGACTGGATCTGACTGGAAGACCTACCGGGTCTAGCTGGGATACGGGAGCGCCCTGTTTTCCCATGTCCCCGCCGGATCTGGTCCCCCTATGTGATAAACGTAGTGTGAACCCAGCCTAACATCAGCTCAGCTACCAAGCAGTAATGTGTTGGGTGCTAAAACCCTAGGGGTGTAGGTATTGTTTACCAATAAAAACTTCTGAACACAGTGCAAAAAATGAGCCTTCATACCGGCCCGTACGCGGAAAAATTAAAAAGTTATAGGGGTCAGAAGATGACAATTTTAAACGTATACATTTTCCTGCATGTAGTTATGATTTTTTTCAGAAGTACGACAAAATCGAACCTATATAAGTAGGGTATCATTTTAACCCTATGGACCTACAGAATAAACATAAGGTGTCATTTTTACCAAAAAATGCACTGCGTAGAAACGGAAGCCCCCAAAAGTTACAAAATGAAACTTTTTCTTAAATTTTGTCGCACAATGAATTTTTTTTCCGTTTCGCCGTGGATTTTTTGGTAAAATGACTAATGTCACTGCAAAGTAGAATTGGTGGCGCAAAAAATAAGCCATCATATGGAATTTTATGTGCAAAATTCAAAGCGTTATGTTTTTTAGAAGGTGATGAGGAAAAAATGAAAATGCAAAAACGGAAAAACGCTGTGTCCTTATGGGATTAAAGATATTTTTTAACATTTAAATTGAAGATTTCAAATAGATGAACCTAAAAAGTTTTATTTAAGGTGCCAGCAGCATGAGGAGACCACATGGCGGCACAGTGACACAGCCTGGAGGTGGCAGCAGCATGAGGAAACCATAATCTGGCAGAATGACACAGCCTGGAGTTGGCGGCAGCAAGAGGAGACCATATAGTGGCTAAATGACACAGCCTTGAGTTGGCGGCAGCAAGAGGAGACCATATAGAGGCTGACACAGCCCAGAGGTGGCAGAAGCATGAGGAGACCATATAGTGGCTGAATGACACAACCTGGGGTTGGCGGCATGAAAGAGGAGACCATATAGTGGCTGAATGACAAAGCCTGGAGTTGGCAGTAGCAAGAAGAGACCATATAGTGGCTGAATGACACAGCCTGGAGGTGGCGGCAGCATAAGGAGACCATATAGTGGCTGAATGACACAGCCTGGAGGTGGTGGAAGCATGAGGAGACCATATAGTGGCTGAATGACACAGCCTGTAGTTGGCGGCAGAAAGAGGAGACCATATAATGGCTGAATGAGCCAGCCTGAAGGTGGCAACAGCCTGACGAGACCATAGGGCCTAACAATTGGTCTACCCAGGGCAGGTTTGGCTCCAGACTTCCCACTTCTGCCACCATGCTGACTGCCAACCATGCTACAACCTTGCTGGCTCAACTGCTGCCTCACGGGCAACCTGCAACCCTCTTCTCCTGATGATGATGACGCCCCTTCGGCACCCGGCTCCCAAGTGCGATCGGCTTCATTATCATCGAGTTATGTCTGCAAGTCAATGATGTCCTCCTCAACAGTGTCTGCATCAGGAGCCTGAACACTCGCAACACCACCTTTTACGCCACTCTCCTCATCACTACTTGCCTGCCTATTGGAGGAAGCAGCGGATGTCTCCTCCACTTCTTGGCTGGGCAGTAGCTGCTGACTGTCCTCTAGATCGTCCTCACTAAATAGTGGAGCAGAACCCACAGCATACGATACTTCTGTGGGGGAGGGAACAGCATAGTACAGAGACCATGGGAGGACAGGGACTGCTCCCGGGCCATGCCAACTGAGGGTTGTGTCTGAGGAACCCACCAACAGTTAACTGGGTGTGTCAGATGTCACTTGTGATGAAGTGGAGGACCAAGTTAACCAATCGATGATGGCAGATGGGTTGTTGGTCGAGACACGACCACTGGCTGATAATGGGAGCTCAGGCCTCTTGCTGCGACTCCTGCTGCCACTCGTCCCTAGTCTGCTGCGACCTCTGCCTGCGCATGATAAATGTAGGCCTCTGCCACTCCTCTGTGCACGTCCTGGCACTTATCTGCCTGACATACTTAGTGTGTATATTAGGGGAGAACAATACGCTCTTCTACGCTTAAAACAGTATTTGTCTAGAACAGCAGCAGGGGTGTACTTCTGGCTGGCCTTTCATAGTAACTAGGCCCTTAGGACTTCAACAGGAACAAAATGGTACACCACGTAGATGTACGTACGTGGTATGCACTTATGAGGGGGGACAATACGCTTCACTACGCTTAAAACAGTATTAGTCTATAACAGCAGCAGGTTTGTACTTTTGGATGCCCTTTCACAGTAACTAGGCCCTTAAGACTTTAACAGGAACATTAACGTACACCACCTATGTACGCACAGGTTACACTTAAGAGAGGACAAAACAATACGCAACCTGTATTAGGCCCTAATAGCAGGTGATTTTGGCTTTTAGTGCTCTGCTCACCCTAACTGGCTGGCTACTATTAGCTTTTCAGTTGTTGTACACACCAGTGCTGCAGCACACAGTCACTGTGTAATACACAAAATTGCACTCTCTCTCTTTTAATCTGTCTCCCTTCACTATCAGTGCTTCTAGGCTGGATTTGAGCTTGAGGTGAATCGCTGATGTAAAAATGCTTTTCTGTGCAACACACACTGCTCTCTGTCCCTCTCTCTCTCTGCAATAAAACGCTGAAGTGACTGGCTGCAACATGGCTGCCGATTATATAGGGCTGTGACATCACAAGGGTGACTGGCTGCAATATATTTCCCGCTGGAGCTGTGATCATGGCTGCCAGCGGGAAATATAAAATTTGCTCTCAAAAGCCATTTTGTAAGCCAACTCTGGGCTGGCTTACATCTACGCAGTTTTTGGGGGCTTGCGACTTTTTGTGCGACTTTCGCACTTGATAAATCCCTGACCACTGCAAAGTAAAACAGAAAATGTAGTTTTGTACGCTCTTTTGTAGCTTTTTGCTTACAGACAAAAGTCGCACAAAAAATTGCTTAAGTGCTAATGCGACTTTTTGTGCGACTTTTGTAAGAAAAAAAAAGCTCTAAATCCCTTGATAAATGTCCCCCATGGTGAATCTGAGAAGCAGAAAGATAATGAACTCACTGATGTATATTAACCCGTGACAATTAATTAGAACTAGGGATGAGCGAATCGAATCTGAGGAATCCGAATTTGTTACAAATTTTAGGAAAAATTAGCTTTGCAACGAATCCGAATATCGCCGCGATTCGATCGCATGAATCGCTTCATTAAACTCCATTTAGTGCGGTCCAGGCTCCAGGGTATCTAAGATGGCGGCTCTTCATGTCAGGACATGGGGAAAGGAACTCTGGGAAGGTGGGAAGACCCTGAATCACTTGCAGAATGCAGCCTATCAGCAGCCAGTCACTAGAGATGCTGCGAATTGTTTGCCGGCAAACAGTTCCCTGCGAATTTAGCATGTTCGCGTTCGCATTGCCGGGCGCACATATGTGAAATTCGATCCGCCCCCTATACTTTAACATTGCAGCTTTTTTGCTTATTGTCACACTAGTGCAAATCACATTAGGTGTGACAGTTGTGCAAATTAAAAAAAAATACTTTTTTTTGGCTGTTAAATAAAATCAGTCGTCACTTTAAGTTCCCGTCACAGTTGCCATTTTTTTTGCCTGCAGGGCAAATTGTGTCACCCTAGTGCAAATCACATTAGGTGTGACAGTTGTGCAAATTTAACCAAAAAAATGACAGGTAGAGGAAGGCCACCCCGCAGGGGCCGTCGTGGTGCTGGGATTCCCTTCGGCCCTAGAATGGCCAGTGTTCAGAGGCCACTTACCCTGAACCCCAAAAGTTCTGAGGACTTAGTTGACTGGCTATCACAAGACACCCAATCTACTACAGCTTCCGCTCGGAACCTTGTCGCACCGTCCTTCTCCTCTTCTAGCTTAGTTTCGGGCACTTCTCATGCTACCACTTGCCCGCCTGCCGCCACCACCAACACTAGCACCGCAGCAGCTTTACTTGATCCATCAGAGGAGTTATTTACACATCAGTTTGAAGACATGAGTGATGCGCAACCATTATTGCCAGAAGATGTAGATAACAGGGATATGTCTCAGTCAGGCAGCATTACACACATGGACGTACGGTGTGATGATGATGTTGTACCCGCTGCTGCTTCCTTTCTTGAGGTGTCAGATAGCAGTGATGGTGTTGATGATGACGATCTGTCCGTGGATGCCACATGGGTGCCCGCTAGAAGAGAAGAAGATGGGGAAAGTTCAGATGGGGAGACAGAGAGGAGGAGACGAGTTGGAAGCAGGGGGAGGTCGTCGCAAGGAGCTAGTGGCAGAGTCAGACAGCATGCATCGGTACCCGGGGTCAGCCAGACGGGACACCAATCAGCGCATGCTGTTGCCACCACCAGAATGCCGTCATCGCAGAGCTCAGCAGTGTGGCTTTTTTTTTGTGTGTGTCTGCCTCTGACAACAGCGAGGCCATTTGCAACCTGTGCCAGAAGAAACTGAGTCGTGGGAAGTCCAACACCCACCTAGGCACAACTGCTTTGCGAGGGCACATGATGTCACATCACAAACGCCTATGGGATCAACACGTCAGTACAAGCAGCACACAAAGTCAAAGCCGCCATCCTCCTCCTGGTCCAGCATCTTCGGCCAGGTCAACCACTGCTGCCCTCCTTGCCCCCTCTGAACCATCCGCCTCTCCATCTCTCGCCTTGAGCAGTTCCTGCTCACCTGCCCACAGTCAGGTGTCTGTCAAGGAGATGTTTGAGCGCAAGAAGACAATGTCTCAAAGTCACCCCCTAGCCCGTCGTCTGACAGCTGGCTTGTCAGAACTGCTAGCCCGCCAGCTTTTACCATACAAGCTGGTGGAGTCTGAGGCCATTAAAAAATTTGTAGCCATTGGGACACCGCAGTGGAAGGTACCCGGACAAATTTTTTTGCACAAAAGGCAATCCCCAACCTTTACTCCATTGTGCAAAAGGAAATTATGGCATGTCTGGCACACAGTGTAGGGGCAAGGGTCCATCTGACCACTGATACCTGGTCTGCAAAGCATGGTCAGGGCAGGTATATCACCTACACTGCGCATTGGGTAAACCTGGTGACGGCTGCCAAGCCTGGAATGCGTGGCTCTGCAGAGGAGTTGGTGACACCGCCACGACTTGCAGTCAGGCCTGCTGCCACCTCCTCTACTCCTCCTACTCCATCCTCTTCCATAACATCCTCGGCCGAGTCCTCTTCCACTTCTGCGTCTTGCTCCACATCACCGGCACCACCCCCCAGCTCCCCAGGTGCTATTCCACATCCCGGATATGGCAGTGTCACGCCATCTTGGGGTTGACTTGCCTCAAAGCGGAGAGTCACACCGCACCAGCGCTCCTGTCGGCCCTGAACGCACAGGTGGATCAGTGGCTGACTCAGCACCAACTGGAGATTGGCAAGGTGGTTTGTGACAACGGAACAAATTTGTTGGCGGCATTGAGGTTGGGCAAATTGACACATGTGCCGTGCATGGCACATGTGTGTAATCTGATTGTACAACGCTTTGTGCTCAAGTACCCAGGCTTACAGGATGTCCTGAAGCAGTCCAGGAAGGTGTGTGGACATTTCAGGCGTTCCTACACGGCCATGGCGCACTTGTCAGATATCCAGCGGCGAAACAACATGCCAGTGAGGCGCTTGATTTGCGACAGCCCGACACGTTGGAATTCAACACTCCTAATGTTCGACCGCCTGCTCCAACAAGAAAAAGCCGTCAACGAATATTTGTATGACCGATGTGCTAGGACATCATCTGCGGAGCTGGGAATTTTTTTGACACGTTACTGGAGGCTCATGCTTTTGAGGAGGTGACAAACCTGGTCAGTCGCACCGAAGGCACCATCAGCGACATCATACCGTTTGTTTTCTTCCTGGAGCGTGCCCTGCGAAGAGTGCTGGATCAGGCTGTAGATGAGCGTGAAGAGGAAGAGTTGTGGACACCATCACCACCAGAAACAGCCTTATCAGCATCGCTTGCTGGACCTGCGGCAATGCTGGAAGAGGATTGTGAGGAAGAGGAGTCAGAGGAGGAATGTGGCTTTGAAGAGGAGGAGGAAGACCAACCACAGCAGGCATCCCAGGGTGCTCCTTGTCACCTATCTGGTTCCCGTGGTGTTGTACATGGCTGGGGGGAAGAAGATTATACCTTCCCTGACATCACTGAGGACGAGGAAGGGGACATGAGTAGCTCGGCATCCGTCCTTGTGCAAATGGGGTCTTTCATGCTGTCGTGCCTGTTGAGGGACCCTCATATAAAAAGGATGAAGGAGAACGACCTGTACTGGTGTCCACGTTACTAGACCCCCGGTATAAACATAAAGTGCCTGACATATTACCGCATTACAGCAAGGCGGAAAGGATTGAGCAGGTCCAAAATAAATTAAGAAGTATCCTGTACACAGCGTATATAGAGGTCATGTCACAGCACAACAGGGATCTAACAGGGGAAGAGGTGAAAGTAATCCTCCTCCTCCTCCCACGAACACGCTGGCAAGGACAGGATGCTTTACAGACATGCTGTTGATGGAGGACATGCAGAGCTTTTTAAGTCCTACGCATCGCCACAGCCCTTCGGGGTCCACCATCAGAGAACGACTTGACAGACAGGTAGCAGACTACCTGGCCTTAACCGCAGATATCGACACTCTGAGGAGCGATGAACCCCTTGACTACTGGGTGTGCCGGCTTGACCTGTGGCCTGAGCTATCCCAATTTGCGCTCGAACTTCTGGCCTGTCCCGCTCCAAGTGTCCTGTCAGAAAGGACCTTCAGTGCAGCAGGAGGTATTGTCACTGAGAAGAGGAGTCGCCTTGGTCAAAAAAGTCTGGATTACCTCACCTTTCTTAAGATGAATGAGTGATGGATCCCGAAGGGACTGACACTGGGCGATACATTTGACTGAACAAGGCCTGATCAGATGAGCTGCCTTGGGCTAAAAATGGTCCACACGCTGCTGTATTTGAACTCTGAATACCGGATGACTTGCGTGACTTATCCGCCACCAACTAGGGTTCAAGCCGCAATGTTTTAGGGCACTTTCTGCCTGGCGAAACAAACAGAAATTTTTCTGTAGCAGCGGCTGCGACAATACCCAATTTTCCAGCCAGGTGTACATGCCTAATTTTTCTGGCCTCTGCTGCTGCATTTTTTCTGGCTGCTGGTACAGATGTGGTTGCGACAATACCAAATTTTTCATCCATGTGTACATGCCTAATTTTTCTGGTACTCTCTACTGACATCTCTGTCCATTTTAGCAACCGTGGATATTACATGTATGGTAAGGGTAACATGGTGGCTCAGAGGTTAGCACTGCTGACTTGCAGCACTGGGGCCTTGTGTTCAAATCACACTATGTGCTGCCTTGAGGGGGGCTCTAACTATGTGCAGCCTAATATGGGGGGCTCTATGTGCTTCCTAAAGGGGGCTAAAGCATGTTATTCCAAACCATTTAGGAATAATAGGTGATTTATGCCCTTTATGGATTAAAACCAGACTCTGCATCAACTATGTAATTTTCCATGGGAGTTTTGCCATGGATCCCCCTCCAGCACGCCACAGTCCAGGTGTTAGTCCCCTTGAAACAACCTTTAAATCACTATTGTTGCCAGAAAGAGTCCCTGTGGGTTTTAAAATTTGCCTGCCCATTGAAGTCAATGGCAGTTCGCCCGGTTCGCCGGTTCGCGAACTTTTGCGGAATTTCGCGTTCGCGAACTGAAAATTTTATGTTTGCGACATCACTACCAGTCACCCCTGTGATGTCACAGCCCTATCGGGAAATATATTGCAACTGTATAAAGGAGCCCGGGCTGGCATCACTCTGCTGGCACCGACTCTGTCTGATTCTAACCCCGCTACCCTACGATAAGGAAATCCCCCTTGTCTCCCACCCGCCTGCACCTTGTCTGCTACCTGTTGCAAGACTACAACTCCCAGCATGTCAAAACAGTGAGGGCATGCTGGGAGTCGTAGTATTGTAGCGGGCGGACAATGTGCGGCGCGGGCGGGTGGAAGACAAGGGGGTGGGGGGGTTATGTAAAGCATTGTCCCATCCCCATCATTATATTACGGTAGCAGGGATAGAATTAGAGGAAACCGGGCGGCAGCAGAATGAGGTCAGCCCGGGCTCCTTACCAGGTGCTGCGGAGATAATAGTTGATGGAACTGAAGTGAGTGAGGCTAGCCCGGACTCCTTACCACGGCTCCGCCGGATATATGAGGAGCCCGGGCGGCTGCAGAGTGATGCCAGCCCGGGCTCCTTTTAACATACCTCGGCGCCGCAGAGTTTCTATTTCCCCTACTGTAATTTCATATTTCCTACTGGGTCCCGTGATTGGCCAGAACGAGCAGCCAATCACGGGAGCCGACGGGAAATTTGATTTTACATTAGGGACTAAAAGCTCCGTGGCTCCACTAGATGTTAAAAGAAGCCCGGGCTGGCATCAGTCTGCAGCCACCCGGGCTCCTCATATATCCGGCGGCGCCGTGGTAAGGAGCCCGGGCTAGCCCCACTTCAGCCGCCCTGGCTCCGTCAACTATTATCTCTGCAGCGTCTGGTAAGGAGCCCAGGCTGACATAACTCTGCAGCCGCCCGGGACTCCCACAGC
The DNA here is from genome assembly GCF_029499605.1 of Hyla sarda. Classification (NCBI taxonomy): domain Eukaryota; kingdom Metazoa; phylum Chordata; class Amphibia; order Anura; family Hylidae; genus Hyla; species Hyla sarda. The sequence continues at coordinate 13,896,628 of NC_079191.1, forward strand.
CGGGCAGGGAGATGTGTAGGTGCCGTCCCTGCCATCCTTCAGCACTGCAGTACACGCCGAGAGATGGCAGGGACGGCTTTTGCACATCGCCCTGCCCGGCTGCGGGAGTCCCGGGCGGCTGCAGTATTATGTCAGCCCGGGCTCCTTACCACAGCGCAGCGGAGTTTAGTGTAATTTCAAATTTCCCACTGGGTCCCATGTCAAGTGCCACGGCGGGAAATATGAAATTACAGTGATTCTCTGATCACTGCAGCCAGGGAGCGGAGCGCATTACCACCCGCTTCCCTGGCTGGCCCAACTACAACTCTCAGCATGTCCTTACAGTAAGAGAATGCTGGGAGGGTTGTAGGGGGGTGGGGGCGGGTGGCAAACCTGTCACCTGCCCCCTGCCACACAACTACAACTCCCAGCATCCCCTTACTGTAAGGGCATGCTGGGAGTTGTAGTTGTGCGGCAGGGGGTCGGTGACAAGCTTGTCACCCGCCCCCACCCCCCCTACAACTCTTCTAGCATGCCCTTACTGTAAGGGCATGCTGGGAGTTGTAAGGGGGGGGGGTGACAAGCCTGTCACCTGCCCCCTGCCGCACAACTACAACTCCCAGGATGCCCTTACAGTAAGGACATGCTGGGAGTTGTAGGGGGGTGACAATCTTCCGCACCACATGACTACAACTCTCAGCATATCCTTACTGTAAGGGCATGCTGGGAGTTGTAGTCATGCACAGGCGGGTGACAATAAATGTATTGCCCTATTTTTCTTTTTTTTCTCATTTCAGATCCGTGTATCCTGTGGACTACTTCGGATTCAGTGGACTGCTTTTATGACCAGCTTTTTAAAAAATCTGATTAATGTTTTTTTATTTACTTGACAGGCTTAGTAGTGGATGCTGTCTAATAGACGGAATCCATTACTAAGCGAGGGCTTAGTGTTAGCCCCAAAACAGCTAGTGCTAACCCCAAATTATTACCCCAGTACCCACCGCCACAGGGGTGCCGGGAAGAGCCAATACCAATTGTCACGATGCCGGCTGGCTGGTAGTGGATCCTCTGTGCCAGAGAGGGATTGGCGTGGACCGTGCTAGTGGATCGGTTCTAAGTCACTACTGGTTTTCACCAGAGCCCGCCGCAAAGCGGGATGGTCTTGCTGCGGCGGTAGTGACCAGGTCGTATCCACTAGCAACGGCTCAACCTCTCTGGCTGCTGAAGATAGGCGCGGTACAAGGGAGTAGACAGAAGCAAGGTCGGACGTAGCAGAAGGTCGGGGCAGGCAGCAAGGATCGTAGTCAGGGGCAACGGCAGGAGGTCTGGAACACAGGCTAGGAACATACAAGGAACGCTTTCACTGGCACAATGGCAACAAGATCCGGCAGGGAAGTGCAGGGGAAGTGAGGTGATATAGGGAAGTGCACAGGTGAAGACACTAATTGGAATCACTGCGCCAATCAGCGGCGCAGTGGCCCTTTAAATCGCAAAGACCCGGCGCGCGCGCGCCCTAGGGAGCGGGGCCGCGCGCGTCGGGACAGGACCGAGGGAGAGCGAGTTAGGTACGGAAGCCGGGGTGCGCATCGCGAGCGGGCGCTACCCGCATCGCGAATCGCATCCCGGCTGACAGCAGAATCGCAGCGCCCCGGGTCAGTGGATCTGACCGGAGCGCTGCAGCGGAGAGAGTGTAGCGAGCGCTCCGGGGAGGAGCGGGGACCCGGAGCGCTCGGCGTAACAGTACCCCCCCCCTTGGGTCTCCCCCTCTTTTTAGGGCCTGAGAACCTGAGGAGCAGACTTTTATCTAGGATGTTGTCCTCAGGTTCCCAGGATCTCTCTTCAGGACCACAACCCTCCCAGTCCACTAAAAAAAAAGTTTTCCCTCTGACCTTTTTAGAGGCTAAGATCTCTTTGACAGAGAAGATGTCCGAGGAGCCGGAAACAGGAGTGGGAGGAACAGATTTGGGAGAAAAACGGTTGAGGATGAGTGGTTTAAGAAGAGAGACGTGAAAGGCATTAGGGATACGAAGAGAAGGAGGAAGAAGAAGTTTGTAAGAGACAGGATTAATTTGACACAAAATTTTGAAAGGACCAAGATAGCGTGGTCCCAACTTGTAGCTAGGGACACGGAAGCGGACATATTTAGCGGAGAGCCATACCTTGTCTCCAGGGGAAAAAACGGGAGGAGCTCTTCTTTTCTTATCCGCGAACCTCTTCATGCGTGAAGAAGCCTGTAAGAGAGAATTTTGGGTCTCTCTCCATATAATGGAAAGGTCACGAGAAATTTCATCCACAGCGGGCAGACCAGAGGGCAAGGGGGTAGGGAGGGGGGGAAGAGGGTGACGGCCGTACACCACGAAAAATGGGGATTTGGAGGAAGATTCAGAGACTCTGAAGTTATACGAGAATTCGGCCCATGGAAGGAGATCTGCCCAGTCATCCTGGCGGGAGGAAACAAAATGTCGCAAATAATCACCCAAGACTTGGTTAATTCTTTCTACTTGTCCATTGGACTGGGGATGATATGCAGAAGAAAAATTTAATTTAATCTTGAGTTGTTTACAGAGAGCCCTCCAGAATTTAGACACAAATTGGACGCCTCTATCCGAGACGATCTGCGTAGGCAACCCGTGAAGACGAAAAATGTGTACAAAAAATTGTTTAGCCAACTGAGGCGCTGAAGGAAGACCAGGAAGAGGGATGAAATGTGCCATTTTGGAGAATCGATCAACGACCACCCAAATAACAGTGTTGCCACGGGAAGGGGGTAAATCAGTAATAAAATCCATACCAATCAGAGACCAAGGCTGTTCGGGGACAGGCAGGGGATGAAGAAAACCAGCGGGCTTCTGGCGAGGAGTCTTATCCCGGGCACAGATAGTGCAGGCTCGCACAAAGTCCACAACATCCGTCTCCAGAGTCGGCCACCAATAGAAGCGGGAGATGAGTTGCACAGATTTCTTGATGCCCCCATGACCAGCGAGATGGGAGGAGTGACCCCATTTGAGGATTCCGAGGCGTTGGCGTGGAGAAACAAAGGTCTTTCCTGGAGGAGTTTGCCTGATGGAGGCTGGAGAAGTGGAGATCAGGCAGTCAGGTGGAATGATGTGTTGCGGAGAGAGTTCAACTTCTGAGGCATCCGAGGAACGAGAGAGAGCATCGGCCCTAATGTTCTTATCGGCAGGACGAAAGTGAATCTCAAAATTAAATCGGGCAAAGAACAGAGACCACCGGGCCTGGCGAGGATTCAGCCGTTGGGCAGACTGGAGGTAGGAGAGGTTCTTGTGGTCGGTGTAAATAATAACTGGAAATCTTGATCCCTCCAGCAGATGCCTCCATTCCTCAAGTGCTAATTTAATGGCTAGAAGCTCTCGATCCCCGATGGAGTAGTTCCTCTCCGCCGGAGAGAAGGTCCTAGAAAAAAAACCACAAGTGACAGCATGCCCGGAAGAGTTTTTTTGTAAAAGAACAGCTCCAGCTCCCACTGAGGAGGCATCAACCTCCAATAGGAAGGGTTTGGAAGGGTCAGGTCTGGAGAGCACGGGAGCCGAAGAAAAGGCAGACTTGAGTCGTTTAAAGGCGTCTTCCGCTTGAGGAGGCCACGACTTGGGATCGGCATTTTTTTTGGTTAAAGCCACGATAGGAGCCACAACGGTAGAAAAATGTGGAATAAATTGCCTGTAATAATTGGCGAACCCCAAAAAGCGTTGGATAGCACGGAGTCCGGAGGGGCGTGGCCAATCTAAGACGGCAGAGAGTTTGTCTGGATCCATTTGTAGTCCCTGGCCAGAGACCAAATATCCTAGAAAAGGAAGAGATTGGCATTCAAACAGACATTTCTCAATTTTGGCATAGAGTTGATTGTCACGAAGTCTCTGAAGAACCATACGGACATGCTGACGGTGTTCTTCTAGATTGGCAGAAAAAATTAGGATATCGTCCAGATATACAACAACACAGGAGTATAACAGATCACGAAAAATTTCATTGACAAAGTCTTGGAAGACAGCAGGGGCGTTGCACAGGCCAAAGGGCATGACCAGATACTCAAAGTGTCCATCTCTGGTGTTAAACGCCGTTTTCCACTCATCCCCCTCTCTGATGCGGATGAGGTTATAGGCGCCTCTTAAGTCCAATTTAGTAAAGATGTGGGCACCTTGGAGGCGATCAAAGAGTTCAGAGATGAGGGGTAGGGGGTAGCGGTTCTTAACCGTGATTTTATTAAGACCGCGGTAGTCAATGCAAGGACGTAGGGAGCCATCTTTTTTGGACACAAAGAAAAATCCAGTTCCGGCAGGAGAGGAGGATTTACGGATAAAGCCCTTTTTTAAATTTTCCTGGACATACTCAGACATGGCAAGAGTCTCTGGGGCAGAGAGAGGATAAATTCTGCCCCGGGGTGGAGTAGTACCCGGGAGGAGGTCGATAGGGCAATCATAAGGCCTGTGAGGAGGTAGAGTCTCAGCTTGTTTTTTGCAGAAAACATCCGCGAAGTCCATATAGGCCTTAGGGAGACCGGTTACTGAGGGAACCACAGAGTCACGGCAAGGGTTACTGGGAACCGGTCTTAGACAGTCCTTGGAACAAGAGGGCCCCCAACTCTTGATCTCCCCAGTGGACCAATCCAGGGTTGGGGAATGAAGTTGAAGCCAGGGAAGTCCAAGGAGAATTTCCGAGGTGCAATTGGGGAGGACCAAAAGTTCAATCCTCTCGTGATGAGATCCGATGCTCATTAGAAGGGGCTCCGTGCGGAAGCGTATGGTACAGTCCAATCTTTCATTGTTTACACAATTGATGTAAAGGGGTCTGGCGAGACTGGTCACTGGGATGTTGAACCTGTTGACGAGAGAGGCCAAAATAAAATTTCCTGCAGATCCAGAGTCCAAGAAGGCCACGGTAGAGAAGGAGAAGGCAGAGGCAGACATCCGCACAGGCACAGTAAGACGTGGAGAAGCAGAGTAGACATCAAGGACTGTCTCTCCTTTGTGCGGAGTCAGCGGACGTCTTTCCAGGCGGGGAGGACGGATAGGACAATCCCTCAGGAAGTGTTCGGTACTAGCACAGTACAGGCAGAGGTTCTCCATGCGGCGTCGTGTCCTCTCTTGAGGTGTCAGGCGAGACCGGTCGACCTGCATAGCCTCCACGGCGGGAGGCACAGGAACAGATTGCAGGGGACCAGAGGAGAGAGGAGCCGAGGAGAAGAAACGCCTCGTGCGAACAGAGTCCATATCTTGGCGGAGCTCCTGACGCCTTTCGGAAAAACGCATGTCAATGCGAGTGGCTAGGTGAATAAGTTCATGTAGATTAGCAGGAATTTCTCGTGCGGCCAGAACATCTTTAATGTTGCTGGATAGGCCTTTTTTAAAGGTCGCGCAGAGGGCCTCATTATTCCAGGACAATTCTGAAGCAAGAGTACGGAATTGTACGGCATACTCGCCAACGGAAGAATTACCCTGGACCAGGTTCAACAGGGCAGTCTCAGCAGAAGAGGCTCGGGCAGGTTCCTCAAAGACACTTCGGACTTCCGAGAAGAAGGAGTGTACAGAGGCAGTGACAGGATCATTGCGGTCCCAGAGCGGTGTGGCCCATGACAGGGCTTTTCCGGACAGAAGGCTGACTACGAAAGCCACCTTAGACCTTTCAGTGGGAAACAGGTCCGACATCATCTCCAGATGCAGGGAACATTGGGAAAGAAAGCCACGGCAAAACTTAGAGTCCCCATCAAATTTATCCGGCAAGGATAGGCGTAGACCAGGAGCGGCCACTCGCTGCGGAGGAGGCGCAGGAGCTGGCGGAGGAGATGACTGCTGAAGCTGTGGTAGTAACTGTTGTAGCATAACGGTCAGTTGAGACAGCTGTTGGCCTTGTTGCGCTATCTGTTGTGACTGCTGGGCGACCACCGTGGTAAGGTCAGCGACAACTGGCAGAGGAACTTCAGCGGGATCCATGGCCGGATCTACTGTCACGATGCCGGCTGGCTGGTAGTGGATCCTCTGTGCCAGAGAGGGATTGGCGTGGACCGTGCTAGTGGATCGGTTCTAAGTCACTACTGGTTTTCACCAGAGCCCGCCGCAAAGCGGGATGGTCTTGCTGCGGCGGTAGTGACCAGGTCGTATCCACTAGCAACGGCTCAACCTCTCTGGCTGCTGAAGATAGGCGCGGTACAAGGGAGTAGACAGAAGCAAGGTCGGACGTAGCAGAAGGTCGGGGCAGGCAGCAAGGATCGTAGTCAGGGGCAACGGCAGGAGGTCTGGAACACAGGCTAGGAACATACAAGGAACGCTTTCACTGGCACAATGGCAACAAGATCCGGCAGGGAAGTGCAGGGGAAGTGAGGTGATATAGGGAAGTGCACAGGTGAAGACACTAATTGGAATCACTGCGCCAATCAGCGGCGCAGTGGCCCTTTAAATCGCAAAGACCCGGCGCGCGCGCGCCCTAGGGAGCGGGGCCGCGCGCGCCGGGACAGGACCGAGGGAGAGCGAGTTAGGTACGGAAGCCGGGGTGCGCATCGCGAGCGGGCGCTACCCGCATCGCGAATCGCATCCCGGCTGACAGCAGAATCGCAGCGCCCCGGGTCAGTGGATCTGACCGGAGCGCTGCAGCGGAGAGAGTGTAGCGAGCGCTCCGGGGAGGAGCGGGGACCCGGAGCGCTCGGCGTAACACCAATAGACCGGGAGCATCAAATATGGTGCTCCTGGGCCTAGGTGGTAACAGGCTGGCGTTATTTAGGCTGGGTAGGGCCAGTAAAAATGGTCCTGTCCCACCCTGGTAACGTCAGGCTGTTGCTGCTTGGTTGGTATTTGGCTGAAATTAAAAATAGGGGGGACCCTATGCGTTTTCTTTAAAACAAATAAAAAAAAATTAATTATTTACGCAAAAAAAAAAAAGATAAGATTCCCCCTATTTGAATTTTTAGCCAAATACCAACTGAGCAGCAACAGCCTGATGTTACCAGGGTGGGCCAGGACCATTGTTACTGGCCCTACCCAGCCTAAATAATGCCAGCCTGTTACTGCCTAGGCCCAGGAGCGCCATATTTGACGCTCCGGGCCTGTTTATACCGGCTCCTTCCGGCACCCCTGTGGCGGTGGTTACAGGGGTAATAATTGGGGGTTAGCGCTAGCTGTTTTGGGGGCTAACGCTAAGCCCCAGCTTAGTAATGGACTCAGTCTATAATGCAGCCTCCACTACTAAGCCTGTCAAGTAAATAAAAGAAAAAAAACGGTTTAAAAAAAAATTTATTTCAAAAAAACACTCTCCCATAATTCCTCATTAACCATTTTATTAACATTAAACAAAAAAAAAATGCTGATCACTGTACTCCCCTGAATCTAAAGTAATCCACTGGATACACAGATCTGAAATGAGAAGAAAAATGAGTTAGAACATTTAGGGGGAAAAAAGTGGTAAAAAATTTAAAAATACATATATATATATATATATCACATTTTTTTTCAAAGCTGCAAATTTGTGTTCTGAAGTCATTCACATAAGCAAAACCAAAAGCAAGAAAAAAATGCCTACAAAACTCGCTTACCAAAGCAACGATGATAAATGTTCCCGCATATCCTTGCAATAAAATTTGAAGTTGGACATTGCTCCTATGTCAATGATTTGCTTGGCAGGAGTTTAGCTGCCTGTCAACTTATGCCCCCGCACCCGGGCTGCTGCTCCAGTCTCGGAAACCTCTGTGCTTCCGGGACTGGAGACATGACATCATGCCACGCCCCCTCGTGATGTCCCTCTACGCCCCCACCATTCATGTCTATGGGAGGGGGCATGGTGGGCGTCTTTTCTCCAGTCCCAGAAACACAGAGGTTTTCGAGATTGGAGCAGCCGCCCCACATAGAATGCGGTTGCTGCACAGAGATCTCGAGGGGTCCAGTTATCCCACTCTGTATGTAAATTAGACCTAAATGCTCCCTTAAGCCTTCTTCATCCTGAGATAGTCACGGCACCCCAGGCTATAACCATTCCCCCTCCATTGTGATTGACAGCGTGGGCATGGTCAACGGCACGGTCAACCACTCAACTCCTCAAAGCAGCTTCACTCACAGGGATGGCGTTGCTTCTGGGCCTGCACAAGATTTCGGTGAAGATCGGTGACTTTCAAGGTGCGTTTTCTTAATCTGTCGATACCTCCTAACTGTTGGAGATGCTACACCGCTGTAAATTGCCTGTACCACATATTTTTGACTTTATTTGGTCAGAAATACACTCCTTGTCTATCCCTCTCCCACCTTCCCATCTCTTTGAGCCTATTGTTCTGTTCACTTAAAGGGGTACTCCACTGCCCCAGTGTTCGGAACGTTTTGTTCCCAACACTGGGTGGGAGCTGCGGGGGTCATGACGTCACGGCCACATCCCTCGTGATGCCAGGTCACGCCCCCTCAATGCAAGTCTATGGGAGGGGGCGTGGCAACCACCACGCCCCCTCCCATAGACTTGCATTGAGGGGGCATGGCCATGATGTCACAACCTTCGCAGCCCGCGCCCAGTGTTCAGAACAAAATATTCTGAACACTGGGGCAGTGGAGTACCGCTTTAATGCTTTTCCTAAAGGATTTGGAAAATGACCTCCTAAATTTCTTCTCTCTATCCTCACAGCTGCCAAATTTCTCATTTCTGGGGCATGAGAACAACCGGCTCCATCCTCTCGTTAAGACCTTTATGCCAGGATCAAAGAGATGAGATGGATTGAGTATCTTATGCAGGGGTCAAGTCCTGGAAGAAAAAGTGTGGGAACTCACCCAAGATTTCCAGTCAAGGACTGGTCCTGCAGGACTCTTGATAATGGGAACAGGGTTCCTGCAGTGGAAAAAGTGCAGGAACTCCGTTCCCATGAGTTCCTGCAGGACTTGAGCCCTGATCTTATGGCTACCAGCAACAAAAAGTGAGGCATCTTTCTATCTGTCTGGGACTCATCGGGGGAGATTTATCATTGCATTTAGAGCTACATTTCTTGCTTATTCAGGGCACACAAAATGTTGCACGTGGGCCTAAGCACTTTATTTTTTGCTACTTTCTGGGTACCCAGAAAGTAGCAGTAACAGCCTTACCTAAGCAACGTTCAGTTTTCACTTTGCAGTGATCGCGAATATATTAAATGCTTAAAGGAGTTATCCAGCCAAAAACATCATATCCCCTATCTTATCCCCAGTGATGTCATGCCACGCCCTCTTGTGACATCACACCACGCCCCCTCCATTCATGTCTATGGGACATGAATGTGGGGGCATGGTGTGACATCACATCTCCAGTCCCGGAAACAAAGAACTTTACGAGACTGGAAACACAGCCCCGCATAGAATGCAGGTGCTGTATGGAGATCCCTTTGGATAGGGGATAAGATATCTTTGACACCATGACCCCTTCAAAAAAGGTCGCAAACTCCTCCAAAATATCGTAAGTCAAAGCCAGGTTTACAAAAATGCCTTTGGATAGCACTTTTAAAAAAAGTCTCACAAAAAGTCACAGAGGAGAGGAGGAATCATACAAAGTGGTGTCCAGGGGCGGACTGACAACACACAGGGCCCCCAGTCCAAAAAAAGCAAGGGCCCCCTGCGATGCTCTGCTGCTGGTCACACTTCTGGCCCAATTTCCCCCAAATCCCTCCACCAACCCTACACACAAAATAAAATAAATGTTATATATAAGAATCACTTTAAGGTAATATAATTTAGCATGATCAATAATACCAGTATACAAGGAGTAAATATATACCACCACACAATAACTGGAGAATACCGCCATACTGTACTAAATAAAACCACTATACCAAGACCAGTATACTAAGCAGGGTCTGTATAATATATAAGTGATTATATACAAGACCATATAGAGTAGATACCAGCTGTACAGAGAGATCTGTAAACAATATAAGTGATTATATTACAGGACCATATAGCAGTAGATATCAGCTGTACACAGGATCTGTATACCATATAAGTGATTATATACAGGACCCTATAGCGGTAGATACCAGCTATACACAGGATCTGCACACCATAGAAGTGATTACAGTTACATCTAAGGACTCACAATTACGTCTTTTTTGGTCGGCGGCATCCTCTTTAGTTTTCTTCTCCGTCCAGATTAGACCGCCATGTCAATCTTTTAACATCTGCAAGACAAACATGTTAGACTCTGCATTTTTTCAGTGCCCCCCCCCCCCCCTGCACAATCTCTCATCTATAAGCCCACAAACTGTAAAAATGCCCTCCTTGGTGTCCTGCAAAGTAAAAGGGTAGATAGGTAGCTAGGCAGGTAAATACGTAACTAGGTAGGTAGATCAGGAAGCCGGATATGAAGGTAGATGACTAGCCGGGTAGGTAGGTTGCTAGCTAGGTAGTTAGGCAGCCATGAATGAAGGCCAGGTATGTACATACATAGGTAGCCAGGTATGTAGGTAGGAAGTTAGACATCCAGGTAAAATGTCAGGTAGCCAGGTAGTTAGTCAAGTAGGTAGCCAGCAACCCCTCCACCCAGTTGTGGATCCGGAGTCTAGCCTCCGGAGGGGCACTATCATAGTATTTTGTGTTAGCGAACAGAAAATTAGGTGTTGCTTACGGAAGTTACAGGTAGGTAAAGTCCCCAGGAGGTAGTGGCCCCTAGTAGATCATGCCCCTAGGTAGTTAATGTCCCCCAAATATGTAGTCATGCCCCCTGTAAGTAAATCCCCCAGATAGCTGCCCCTTGCATTAAAACCCCCTATGTAGGTAGTAGGTAGCCCTCCTATTAGTTCGGTAGTTTGTCCCCATATTAGCTGGGGCTGGAACATAGTAGATAGTCCCCCACATTAGGTCCCTTTAGGGTGTAGGCAGTAGAGTTCCCCCACAGTAGGTGTAGGCAACAGAGTTTCCCCACAGTAGGTGTAGGCAGCAGAGTTCCCCAACAGTACATGTAGGCAGCAGAGTTCCCCCACAGTAAGTGTAGGCAGCAAAGTCCCCCCACAGCAGGTGTAAGCAGCAGAGTTTTCCCACAGTAAATGTAGGCAGCAGGATCCCCCCACAGTAGGTATAGGCAGCAGAGTTCCCTTGAAGTAGGTGTAGGCAGAAGAGTTTCCCCACAGTAGATGTAGGCCGCAGGGTCCTCCCACAGTAGGTGTAGGCAGCAGGGTCCCCCCACAGTAGGTGTAGTCAGCAGTGTCTCCCCCACAGTAGGTGTAGGCCGTAGAGTCCCCCACAGTAGGTGTAGGCAGCAGGGTCCCCCACAGTAGGTGTAGGCGACAAAGTCCCCCCCCCCCCCAGTAGGTGTAGGCAGCAGGTGTCATGACCGACTGGGGGAAACAGGGACATGGAAAGTGTCACCAGAGCAAGTGAGTAAGCTGGTTAATCTGCCACAACTGACTGCGGGGACAGGAAGAGTGAGCCCTAAACTGACCCTAAAAACACTCTCTCTGCCTACTTGCCCATCCATCCTAAGCAGTGGATCAACAACTTGGAGCCGATCCCTCCCTGCGCTGCAGTGCAGTGGCGTAAAAACTAATATATACACAGTCAGTCACTGGCCAGAAACACAAATGGAAAACTACTAGACAACCAGGTATACCAGGCAGGATACAAACACTAACAGGGCAGAATATAAACAGGCAAACTGATCAGGAAACAAGGGACACTGTTCACACTGGGACACAGAACAAACTAACTGGACACCCCACTCCAAGAGGAGTAGTCAATATAATAAAGCCAAATAGAATACTGACCAGCAGCTACACTCCACCATGTGATCAGGATGCTGACCCAGTAGGAAACAGAAATATAATACATGAAACTTCATAAAAACGCATACAAAAAAAACAAACTCTACAAGGTAGAGGAACTCTGGTCAGGATACTAGACAGGATATTTCTCAAGATTCAAAACAGGATATATTACAAGATACAAAACAGGATAAATTCAAAACCAAACTCCACAAAGAGGAGGAACGCTGGACAGGATTCTCACAGTGTGAACACAGACCAAACAAATCAGAAATGACATACATCCGAAAAACCGACTAAATGTATCAGACTAAAATCTATAGTAAACAAAACAAATTAACCATGGCTAAAAACTCATAAAATATCACAAGATAATTACAAGGTAAACGCTCAAGCAGACATAGTAGATTATTGCACAAGCAAAGTGTATTGCACTGAATAACCAGCAACCAGCATACAGACTGAGCTAGAGTTATATAGACACACCCGCCTTGCACATGGGGGAAAGGCTTAACTCTTCCATGCCTGGAAGGACACAGAAAACAGAATGCATGAAAAACAAGGTCTGAACAGGGCCTAAAATGGAAAAATGCAAAAACAGAAACATGGACATTACAACAGAGGTCCCCCCCCCCCCCCAGTAGGTGTAGGCAGCAGAGTTTTTCCCCCTCCCCCCGAGTATGTGTTGGCAGCAAAGTTTTCCCCCTCCCTCCCCCAGTAGGTATAGGCAGCAGAGTCCCCCCTCCCCCCAGTAGGTGTAGGTAGCAAAGTCCCCCCCCCTTTAGCAGGAGTATGCAGCAGAGTTGCAGAGTTTTTCTTCCCCTCCCCCCTATTCCCAGGTAAAAAAAAAAAATTATGCTCACCTGATGTCCCACGCAGTGATCTTCTCCTTCAGAGCTCAGCAGGCCCACATCTTCCTTCCTCCACAGTGCAGGCACCAATAAGTGAGGTAATCGGCACCTCACTGCGTGCTGATTGGGGGCGGAGGTCACGTCTCCCCTCTGTGTAGCCGGCAGATGCGGCTCACACAGAGGGGACGCCTTCTGTTGTATGTGCGTGTACCGTTGCCTGCCTGGGGATCTGGAACAAGTGTCCTGGATCCCCAATAGCGGCGGCAGTGGCGGGCCCTTGACCCAGCCGGGCCCTTGTACCACGTCCGATCGGACCGGCCGGACAGTCTGCCCCTGGTAGTGTCCTGAATGATAAATGTGTCGCACATAAGCATAACCAAAGAAAAAAAAATCACTTCTAAACACCCCCCCCCCCCCCATTGTCCTTAGATGGTATTTCTTAGGACCTTTCGCTCCTTCTTCCTCCTCACCCTTGTTTTTTTACCCTTATGTGTTTTCCTTTGTTTGTCTTGTCTTTGTTATACCTCTTTGCTTTTCTTTTTAATCTTTTTTATATTCTAATGTTCCTGCATTATCTTTATTGACTATATTTATACGATTGAGACTTCTTGTCTCTATTACCTTGGCCGGTGGGGGTTCCCATTGTCAGATTGACAGCCATGTTACTATTGTTGTGTTATTTTTCTTCTTTTTTGTTGTATTGTGTATTATATATCGAAAAGTTTTAATAAAAATGACAATTAAAAAATAAATTGTTTGCAACTCAAACTTGGCATGGACTATATCCTTGCACGTGGCACCGCTTTGCACCAATCCTATACTTTTCCAATCCTATACCATAGGGGATCTAACCCCAAAGCCTTGTCGTCCTGCCCCCACTATGAGCCTGGAAGCAGACCACGCACAGGCTTTTGCCCCTATAGTGTACCTAATAATACAGCCGTGAACGGTGAAGCTCACATCTAACTTACCTTCTAACCTCTCTGAGGTCGTTGTCCTAGGACAATCCCCTTGATATCACCTCCAACACAAGGGGTTCTTATAGCTTCAGGCCCTGTATTTAGCATTTTTTTTTTTAGATTGTTCCATGACTGTTCCAGAAGAAAATTGTAATTCTTAGAATCTCCAACAATTACATCAATTAAGTGTTCACCGAGTCTATGAAATGAGGGACCTCTTAAAAAAGAGTCCAAATTAAAGTGGCATTGAGAACGTTAATGAACTGCATTTAAGGCCATGATGCGACAACATTGAAGCCGGTCCTGGCGAGGAAGACTGAAGACTCTCGTAACCTAGGTGACTTTAAAAAAATAGGCTTTTCAAGTTCATTTTGACAAATATTCAACAGAGAGCATCATCGCCGGTCACTTTACAGCACAAAAGCCTAATACACATTAATGTCAATCGGCTTTCAAAAGGAAAACTCCTTCAATGGCGAAAAGGAAATTAAACTTTTGCCCTATCTGATGGGGCTTTTTTCTCATTTCAATTAACTTTAAGTGCTCCTTATCCAAGGCTCATCTTCATGTACGATACAATGGCGGAGGACAATTGACAAGAACCCATATTTGTTTGACTAGATAGATCTGCTTGGTCACAAACTCTAGAGGACCACTTTACCCATACAAAAGGGTCAATAAAAGTCCTGGAATTAAGTCCATTTTCGACGAGATCAGAAAATAAACCTGGGGAAGGGGAAGAAGGTAATGTCAGACTTGTAGACGCTTTCTGCAAATATCCTCAATCGATTTAAGGTCTGAACATTGTCCTCATTGATGGCCAAGCGAATACCACTTAAAGCTCCGCGTTCTTTAGAAGGTCCTCCTGTGGTTATAAAGTACCATTAGGCACCATAAGGAGTGTTAGGTTTATAAATGGCCATCAATAAGGCCATTGAAATATTTCAATATAGGGAACAGCCTTAAAGGGGTACTCCACCCCTAGACAGCTTATCCTCTATCCATCTTCTCCCCTATGTCTGGGGTGCCACAGCTGAGATCGCGGGGGTCCCCAGCGGTGGGACCCCCGCGATCTCAGCTGCGGCACCCCAGACATCCTGTGCACGGAGCGAACTTCGCTCCATGCCGGATGACTAGCGATGCGGGGCGGAGGCTCGTGATGCCACGGCCACACTCCACTTGTGATGTCACAGCCACGCCCACTCTATGCAAGTCCATGGGAGGGGGTGTGACTGCATTGAGGGGGCGTGGCCGTGACGTCACAAGCTCTAAATGAACGCTGGGTGCAGCAGGGAGATCGCAGGGAACCCCATTGGTAGGACCCCCATGATCAGACATCTTATCCCCTATACTTTGGATAGGGGATAAGATGTCTAGGGGCGGAGAACACCTTTAAAGGAATTTCCCAACTATCTATAGGATAGTCCATGTTGGCTATTTTCATAACTCCCAGAGTCTTGTATAAAAGAGCCATATCCATGTAGAAGGCCATCTCTCTAGTCACTTGAGCACCCACCTTACATGGCAGAATGGAGGTCAGCGGCCCCACTTTTCCAAGGTGCTAGAGGGGGGCGACCATCTATAACTCATTCAGGCAGGATGCGTGAACTGTGCAGTTGTACATCATCTGCCCCAGCTGAAGGGAACATATGGCAGTGGTATGTTGGTATTATGTCAGCACTGTTTGATGGCTTCATGTGAGCATTACATAGTTCAATAAATTAGTCACTGTTGGTGGCACCCTTTGTAACACTCTTATTTAGGGGTTAACTAGCTGATCTATGGGGTCCAACCTCTGAGAGCCACCAACAATCATAAGAATAGAGGTAATTTGTGCCCTGAGTAAATGGAGCGGTAGCACGCACACTTTTGTCTCAAACAGGGAACTTGGCTATGTTAAATGGGCACTGTCAGATCCTAAATTCTTTTATATGTTGTTACTGATGAAAATGAAAGACCTTTTGTAATATGGTTGATCAATTTTAAAAAAATATTTATTAAAGAAAACGGCTCCTGAAAATCCCACCACTAGGGGTCCCCATACCTACTGGGACACTAACCAGTCCTGCAGCTGCATCAGCTTGTCCATGAGTCATAGACAAATCACCTCCCACCACAAAGTAAGGGACACGCCCCCTCCCACCACACACCAATCACCTCCCACCACCACAAGGTAGGGACACTCCCCCTCCCACCACACACCAATCACCTCCCACCACCACAAGGAAGGGACATGCCCCCTCCCACCACACACCAATCAACTCCCACCACCACAAGGAAGGGACACGCCTCCCCCTGCCACACACCAATCACCTCCCACCACCACAAGGGAGGGACACACCTCCCCCTGCCACACACCAATCACCTCCCACGACCACAAGGAAGGGACACGCCTCCCCCTGCCACACACCAATTACCTCCCACCCCAAGGGAGGGACACGCCTCCCCCTGCCACACACCTATCACCTCCCACCACCACAAGGGAGGGGCACGCCCCCTCCCATCTTACATAATAAAATAAATATAAAATATCCACATCAAAAGTAAATTGATGGACTAACTAATAGCTCACTAGGGGGTGCTAGAGTGCAAACTAGTACACATGCCTAAATATTTCCAATAACATTGCCTCACGTGGTCAGATCTGGTACTGAATGGGTAATGACGTGGAAAAAATTTGGCTTTATGGTAACCAATTACTATCACCTTAGCTGATTACAAACAAATTGTTCTAGGAAAAGGTGCCATAAAACTTTTAATAAATCACCGGGTAAAGTCCACCCCCCCCCAAAAAAAAAATGAAAAAGTGAGAAAAAAATTAAATCACCAAACCATTAAAAATAGTTCATCCCGCCATCTAAATTGTGTAGTCACATCACTAGATAGCATAATATTAAACTTGATCACAACACCTTATTCTTGATCAATTACAATCCTGTAGAATAATAGTAATGAATGAAAACCCCGTACAGATCACCCAACGTGTTTCTGTCACGGCCTAAACAAGCAGAATGTCTTCAGAGGTTAAAAAAAAGTCTAGAGGGTATTAGGATCAAGAGAAAGAAGCAGCCTACAGCCAATATGAAAGGAGAGTCATAAAGATAGTGCATCCAACAGATTAAATATAATTAACCTAAACAAAACTAAAGCATAATGGAATTAACTGAAACAGTTCCCAACTGGAAGGTATCGCATATCATAAGCTGACAAGTATAGGACAGACAAAACATGTAATGAATAAATAGATATGTGGTGTCGGCTCATGAACAGCAACTATTCTGCTTGTGAAGACTAAGTTTTGTGGTGTCCACGGGGTGTTAGCAAGAATACCTGTTCACTTCGTGACGCCAGGGCACCGTTATCCTATACACGGTCCGAGGTTGGAGACAGCATCTCCTGGGCCAGACATGGGGAGTAAATGAACACACCGATGTCAGGTTACGGATAACTGTCTTTACTGAGCTGGTGCAGATGGTATTACACAGACAGCTGGTCTTGGTGTGAGAGTGCAGCCTAACCCCTTGGTAGCTCTGTGGCCTTGCTAAGACTTGTGGTGCTTTCACCGGACAGAATTGCCTGGTTGCTAGGGTACTGTCAAGGTATGAAGAATTTAATCATTGTGAGCAATCCTTGTAGGATGACCAGTTGAGAGATTAGACTTGAGGTAGGCCTCTCCTCAGAGCACACGACACACAGCACACCTGAGCGGCATATGCCACATTTGAATTTGTGATATTTTGTGAATATATGGACGAATACTTTTCCTATATTCGCGATATTCGCATATTCGATATATTCGTGGTTATTTTCGATTTGTGTAAATGCGCATGTGCGTATACGAATGCACATGCGGATAACTATCTACCTATCTATCTATATTATCTATCAATCTATCTATATTTTCTATCTATCTATCTATATTATCTATCTATCTATTTATCTATCTATCTATCTCATATCTATCTATCTATCTCATATCTATCTATCTCATATCTATCTATTTCATATCTATCTCATATCTATCTATCTATCTATCTATCTCATATCTATCTATCTATCTCATATCTATCTATCTCATATCTATCTATTTCATATCTATCTCATATCTATCTATCTATCTATCTATCTCATATCTATCTATCTATCTCATATCTATCTATATTATCTATCTATCTCATATCTATCTATCTCATATCTATCTCATATCTATCTATCTATCTATCTCATATCTATCTATCTCATATCTGTCTATTTATCTATCTCATATCTATCTATCTATCTATCTATCTATCTATGTCATATCTATCTATCTATCTATCTATCTATCTATCTCATATCTATCTATCTATCTATCTCATATCTATCTATCTCATATCTATCTATCTATCTATCTGTCTATCTCATATCTATCTATCTATCTATCTATCTCATATCTATCTATCTCATATCTATCTATCTAATATCTATCTATCTATCTCATATCTATCTATCTATCTATCTATCTATCTCATATCTATCTATCTATCTATCTATCTCATATCTATCTATCTATCTATCTATCTGTCTATCTCATATCTATCTATCTCATATCTATCTATCTATCTAATATCTATCTATATCTCATATCTATCTCATATCTATCTATCTCATATCTATCTATCTATCTATCTATCTATCTATCTCATATCTATCTATCTCATATATATCTATCTATCTATCCATCTCCTAATATTCTTGGTCTATGCAGAAGTGATAATGGGTCTATGACATTTTTCATTTTGAATATTGTCATGTCATATTCGGGAATATCGATGATTTTCGCCAATATGAGGATTCACATATTCGCATGTTCTCATATTCCCGAATATTCGCTCTCCAGTCTAATACAGTAAATAGTACAGGAGTCTTCTTCAGACCACAAGCTGGAAGCGGGGAGGGATGAGATCCCTGTGATGTGTTCTGTGGGGAAAAAAATTATGAATATTCGTAATTACAAATATATAGCGCTATATTCACCAGATTCGCGAATATGCAAAATTTGTGATAAATATTCGAGTTGCGAATATTCGCGCTCAACACTACTCAGGAGCCACTAGACTAGAGACTGACTAACTCCTCCCCTGCACCTCACTATACAGGGGAGACGTTTGGGGTCTCATTGGCTGGCATGCTTACTGCTCACAATTTAAAGGCACAGTAACAAGAGAAACGTGTACATTCAAAAGAAAACTAAATTAATTTAGAAAAATATATATTATCTATCATTATCATTCTCACCTAATCAATATAACGGCAGCAGTCTAGTGGGCCCAACACCTTGTGCTGCCACGCCCCTCCATACATGTCTATGGGAGGGGGCGTGTCGGCCGCCACACCCCCCTCCCATAGACATGCATAGAGGGGTGTGGCGTGACATCACAAGGGGGTGTGGCCATGAAGTCTCATCATGGTCTCGGAGGCATTGTCAGTGTGGTGTTGTCTCAGCAGCTCTCCATTCCTCCTTCTCTCCTGAGATGATGTATCACCCTCTGTTTTTCAGGAGGTGTGGCTGGATTTTGTCTCTGAGCTATAGCCCCACCCCCTGAGTGATGTCATCATCGCTGACCAGCCCCTACAGCTACCTTACCATCTCCCTGTCATATACAAATGCACAATATCTTTATTGGGACATATAGGGAGAATGAGGTGTGGTTACCACATGCTACCATGTCACAGACAGAGGAGCAGACAGAGAATAAATACAGCAGGTGAAACCTCCCCTGTGCGACAGTCTGCAGAAAAATGTTATGTTCTGCAACAGCTCTGGGCAGGGAACTGGCAGGATTGCTATGGTGGGGCGGTAGGCAGGGTGGCAGGGCTGTGATGAAGAGCTGGGGGAAGGCAATGCATTCTGGGAACTGTAGTACTGAGCAACTGCTAATATCCCCAAGACAAATGGATTAAGGTGGTTTCAGAGACATTGGAGTACCCCCTAAAGCTGACCATTGACGTTGGATATGGGGTCCATTGACAATCTTATGTCAATTGTATTTACCCTAATGTCTGCAACTGAACCAAACAGGTCTTCTAATTCCTTCCACAGTGCTGGTGTAACAAACCTCCTCCTCATGTAATCTCCTTACTACTGGGGTGATACACTGTAACAAACCCCCTCCTCATGTAATCTCCTTACTACTTGGGTGACACACTATAACAAACCTCCTCCTCATGTAATCTCCTTACTACTGGGGTGACACACTGTAACAAACCTCCTCCACATGTAATCTCCTTACTACTGGGGTGACACACTGTAACAAACCTCCTCCTCATGTAATCACCTTACTACTGGGGTGAAACACTGTAACAAACCTCGTCCTCATGTAATAACCTTACTACTGGGGTGAAACACTGTAACAAACCTCCTCATGTAATCACCTTACTACTGGGGTGACACACTGTAACAAACCTCCTCCTCATGTAATCACCTTACTACTGGGGTGACACACTGTAACAAACCTCCTCCTCATGTAATCTCCTTACTACAGGGGTGAAACACTGTAACAAACCTCCTCCTCATGTAATCTCCTTACTACTGGGGTGAAACACTGTAACAAACCTCCTCCTTATGTAATCTCCTTGCTACATGGGTGGCACACTGTAACAAACCTTCTCCTCATGTAATCTCCTTACTACTGGGGTGACACACTGTAACAAACCTCCTCCTCATGTAATCTCCTTACTACTGGGGTGACACACTGTAACAAACCTCCTCCACATGTAATCTCCGTACTACTGGGGTGACACACTGTAACAAACCTCCTCCTCATGTAATCACCTTACTACTGGGGTGACACACTGTAACAAACCTCCTCCTCATGTAATCTCCTTACTACTGGGGACACACACTGTAACAAACCTCCTCCTCATGTAATCACCTTACTACTGGGGTGACACACTGTAACAAACCCCCTCCTCATGTAATCACCTTACTACTGGGGTGACACACTGTAACAAACCTCCTCCTCATGTAATCACCTTACTACTGGGGTGACACACTGTAACAAACCTCCTCCTCATGTAATCTTCTTACTACTGGGCTGACACACTGTAACAAACATAATCGTGCACTTACACATGCTTTAAGAATCCTCACACAAGCCCCTATCGGCTGTCAGTGGCGCCATCATTGTCCTCTATAGCCTGAGTGGTGGCAGAGGGGCGGAGCAGAGTTGTGATGTCATGAGGCAGAGGACATCAGCGATCACGTTTGTCTGCCCCTGAGGAGCATGTTGTACTCCTCCGAGACGGACAGACAGGATCGCTCAGGAGTGGCGAGGGGGTTGGGGCGGATGTATGGAGGCGCGCACAATGTCAGGACGCTGGATGGACTTGACCTGCCTGTCCGCCTCAGAGCTGGCACTGCGCTCCCACAGCAGGCTGAAGAATGCAGATTATTATGGTACCAGGGGGAGGGAGGGGGGGTGGATTTGGTTAGGGGGTGCGGTGGTGGTGCTGGCTGGGCAGGTGCTTTGGATGCTGGCCGGCTACTAACCTTCTTTTTCCTTGCAGTTGGCAGAGCAGCCCCCTGTAGGCAGAACTGGCCCTAGGGTGGTGCACACTTTGTCTTCTCATTGGGCCCCAATTATAACCCGGCTTTAAACAGGTCATGTGTTGGCCAACCAAACATCCATCACACCTACCTACTACCCGAAGGATCCACCCTTAGGGTACGTTCACACTGTGGAATCTCCACTCGCTGAATTCAGCGAGCGGAGATTCCGTCTGGCGGCCGTCGCCGAAAATACATCGGCGCTAGGGCTGCGGGACACTGGGCCATCACCATTGACGGCGATGCAGTGCTCGCAGAATTCGCGCAAAGATTGAACATGTTCTTTGCGAGGAAAAATTTCAGCTGCAGATTGTCCACTGCTGAAATTCTGCAGTGTGAACGGGTCTAGCGGAGACCCATTAATATTAATGTTAAGTTCACACCGCGGAATACCCTTACTGAGAGATGGTCCCTGTATGGAGCCCTAATGGGCAGAGTCAGACAAGCCAGGTAAGTACCACCCAGATGCATGAGGGACAGATTCAGACCACAAGAGAGAGAGTCAGAACCAGAAGGACTGTAAAAGAGAATCAAAAGCAACAGGCAAAAAACGTCACTAGCAGGGATCAAACCAGGAGGAACAGGGTCAGGTCCAAATCAGAGAACTAGGAAGAGGTCAGGTTCAGGAAACAGTAATATAACTAGGGACAGAACACGTGTAAGAGCCGGTTCACACTGGTGAAACTCTGATGCGAAATTCCGCGGCAGAATGTTTTCTATGGGATTCTACTGCATCAAACTACGGAATTTCCACGGGGGAAGATCCCGCAGCGGAAATTTAAGATTCAGGGCCCGTCAAAAGAATAAACATAGTCATTCTTTTGGCGGGATTCCACTGGACTGCATTGTAGTCTATGGAGGCGACGCGCGTTAATTACCAACAATGATTTCAGGTGGTGCCTGCTCCGGACAGAAGCTTCACCCAGAATATCTCCAGGCAGAGATTCAGCAGTGGGGACGGGCCCTGAGGGTTTGGGACCACTGCATGTGGTCAGAGCTGATCTTTATGGCAGCATCAAGATGCTCCCGGCAGTGCCTAACAGGGACCGGATGCTATACAGAAAAGAGGACGGATAAGTTCCTGACATTATATGCAAGCACAAAATGGATCAGGCCTTTATATTATGCAACTTTTTTTATCAGGGTCCTACTGCCGCAGGGATGTAAAATAAAGCCAATTTGAGACCTGCTTTATTTTCTTTATACTTGTAAATGATTTACAGTACATTACACTCGATGACATGTTGGGGGAGAAGGTGCTATCCTATCAGTGCACTGTAGGAGCAGAAAGGAAAGAAACAGCAGCAGAATTACAGCAAGGAAGGGGTTACACAAAGCACTTATTATCCCTATGACCATAAGAAATCATGTCATATGATCACAGCAGCCAATCACTGTTATATGATGTAACATCTGTATGGACCTAGTGTCAAGGCTCATCTGACCGATGCGGTCATGTGACGCCTCAGGAACGTCATGGTTTAAGGAAGGTAAAGAGGAAGCACCGGGGAAAGGGACATTCCGTTATATTGTAATATTATATTAGGGAATGCACATTGGTAAAAATAGGACTGAAGTATAAATATAAATACAAGTAAAATGAGTCCATGAAAATTGTGCAGAGGTTAAAGAAAATAAAAAAAAATTCTGGGCACTTGGTAATTCTGTGATAACACATAAGGGGTATATTCTTTAAACATTTTTTTATTCGTAATACTGTTTTTAAAGCTGGTGTCAAAACAATTATAATAATATTTGCCAATCTCAGCTAATTTCATAAATAAATAAATAAGTAATAATTTAAAAAATACATGTATATGGCTTATGACTAGTAAGAGGTCATGTTACAAATTCTAAGCAATAAAAGCAAAAATGTAATTCAATCTCACATACTTAAACTCACACACATAAAAATGTAACATTTTGTCATATTAAATTTAACAATATTTCATCAGTTTCAAGTGATTTATCATGTTGTGTCCTACCTCATAGCGAATCTTCTGTTCTGGGGTCAGTGATGAATTATTTTTCTCCGCTGTGATGCTCTGTGTGAGTGCGGAGGGTTCCTTGTCCTCTGTGTGAGTGCGGAGGGTTCCTTGTCCACTGTGTGAGTGCGGAGGGTTCCTTGTCCTCTGTGTGAGTGCGGAGGGTTCCTTGTCCACTGTGTGAGTGTGGAGGGTTCCTTGTCCTCTGTGTGAGTGCGGAGGGTTCCTTGTCCTCTGTGTGAGTGCAGAGGGTTCCTTTCCTCTGTGTGAGTGCGGAGGGTTCCTTGTCCTCTGTGTGAGTGCGGAGGGTTCCCAATCCTCTGTGGGAGTGCAGAGGGTTCCTTGTCCACTGTGTGAGTATGGAGGGTTCCTTGTCCACTGTGTGAGTGCGGAGGGTTCCTTGTCCTCTGTGTGTGAGCGGAGGGTTCCTAGTCCTCTGTGTGAGCGTGGAGGGTTCCTTGTCCTCGGTGTGAGTGTGGAGGGTTCCTTGTCCACTGTGTGAGTGCGGAGGGTTCCTAGTCCTCTGTGTGTGAGCGGAGGGTTCCTAGTCCTCTGTGTGAGTGCGGAGGGTTCCTAGTCCTCTGTGTGTGAGCGGAGGATTCCTTGTCCACTGTGTGAGTATGGAGGGTTCCTTGTCCTCTGTGTGAGTGCGGAGGGTTCCTTGTCCTCTGTGTGAGTCCGGAGGGTTCCTTGTCCACTGTGTGAGTGCGGAGGGTTCCTAGTCCTCTGTGTGAGTATGGAAGGTTCCTAGTCCTCTGTGTGAGTATGGAGGGTTCCTTGTCCTCTCTGTGCGTGCAGAGGGTTCCTAGTCCTCTGTGTGAGTATGGAGGGTTCCTAGTCCTCTGTGTGAGTGCGGAGGGTTCCTTGTCCTCTGTGTGAGTGCGGAGGATTCCTTGTCCACTGTGTGAGTGTGGAGGGTTCCTCGTCCACTGTGTGAGTATGGAGGGTTCCTTGTCCACTGTGTGAGTATGGAGGGTTCCTTGTCCACTGTGTGAGTATGGAGTGTTCCTTATCCACTGTGTGAGTGTGGAGGGTTCCTCATCCACTGTGTGAGTATGGAGGGTTCCTCGTCCACTGTGTGAGTATGGAGGGTTCCTTGTGCACTGTGTGAGTATGGAGGGTTCCTTGTCCACTGTGTGAGTATGGAGGGTTCCTTATTCACTGTGTGAGTGCGGAGGGTTCCTAGTCCTCTGTGTGGGTGCAGAGGGTCCCTTGTCCTCTGTGTAACTATGGAGGTTTCCTTGTCCTCTGTGTGAGTACGGAGGATTCCTTGTGCTCTGTGTGAGTACGGAGGGTCCTTGTCCTCTGTGTGTCAGTGCGGAGGGTTCCTTGTCCTCTGTGTGAGCGCGAAGGGTTCCTTGTCCTCTGTGTCCTCGTTGATCACCACACGGACCAGTATTATGGAATAAGGGAAACTAATCCTCTTGTAATAGTCCCAATTAGACGATCCTTGTATCATCCTCCACAGGGGAGCAGACACTCCATGTAATCCAGATAAACACAAGACGCAACTAATCGCCTTTCAGGATTACACAATGCATGGAAATATACAAAACACTTTGTGAAGTCAAGAATTTTCAGGATTTTTTTCTTTGAAGAATTTTTTTCCTTCTATTTTTTCAAGGCTAAAACATTTCTTATGGGTTAGAGGGATTGTTGTACTTGAGCCCTATTTTGTTTAGTTTTTAGTTTTTGTTTAATATATATTTATAGTGGCTTCCAATATACTGTTTTCCAAAAAACAATCTTATAGTCCGAGGGTTCATTGAAATATTTCTGTCAATCTTTGTGTAGGAGCTAACTGCATACTGTTTGAAAATTGTGTTCAATGAATGTACAGTATGCAGATAGCTCATTAACTCCCTCTAGTGGTTGTAGATTTCAATCACAAAACTCTAAGGCTATACGTCGGCAGGGATAAGGTAGGCCCTGAGCTTGCCCAAACTTCTATCCCTGCCTTTTTGGTGCCCATCTCCTTAATACGGTGTCAGACCCTAAACTACTATAGTGCAGGGCGTAGTAAAGTAAAAGTAATGAACAAACACAGAAGTCAGTAAAAAGGTCAGGGCACAAAAGGGATAACTAACACCAGCACAGCAAAAGCCAAGTCAATACTCGTGAGAGTGTCACAGTACAGATACAGTAAGCAGAAGAGTAGTCAGAGAACAAGCCAATATTATATAAACATAGACAGGATATCGCAAAGCAGAACTAGAGGACAAAAAAAAAAAAACGTTTTCTCAGGCGATTAAACAGACTGCAGCCTAATATAGACCGACCCAGGAGGGCGCGGTCGATAAGGCCGGAGCCGATTGGCCCAGTGCCTGCAGCTTCTTAGTTACCAGAGCGCAGCATGTGATAGCTGGCCAGGGGCAATCATTACAATACCCCACATCCCCACATTCTATGCGGGACTGCCTCTCCAGTCTCGGAAACCTCTTTGTTTCTGGGACTGGAGAATTGACGTCATGCCACGCCCCCTTGTGATGTCACATCCCCTCCCATAGACATGAATGGAGGGGGCGTTCGAGGTTTCAGAGACTGGAGACACAGCCCCGCATAGAATGCAGGTGCTGCACAGATATCACGGGGGGTCCCAGCAGCGGGCCCCCGGCGATCATACATCTTATCCCCTATCCTTTGTATTTGGCCGGAATACCCCTTTAAGATAACACCTTGCCATTCTCTTTTTGAGAAAATGCAGAACATACCTGTACACCCAGGTGGCCTCCCTGATGACCACTTGGACACATACGCTTGGTGCTGGATCTGATGAAGTCACCATTCCCCCCCCCCCCCAGTAGAAACACAATCCCTTCTCCAGCGTATCCTCTTACGCTCCTCTGGGGTCAAGATGGAACCAAGCGGCATGGGTTCCACCTCAAGCATAGATGAATGGGCAACATAGAAGGAACTGACAGAGGAAGATGCTAAGAGTAAAGACAATTCCTGCCCACGTTCTCGCATGTCTCGCATGTCTATCCAGACCTATGGCTAATGTTATGGCCTGGTTGAAAGTGTCAGGTAAGGGAGGGTAGGTAACCAGCATGTCTTTTAAGGAATCAGTCATTCCATTTTTTAAGTCACAAACTATCCACAAAATTTATTACATAATTCCTCTATGGGCCTATGACCCTGTTTTAGGACCCTTATCTGCAACTCAGCTAGTGCCGCCCTGTCAGGCTCAGCAAACAACAGACCCAAAGCATAGAACAGATCATCAACTGAGGAGAATTCAGCCGCAAGGATAAATACAGAGTCTGGGGGACCCTCATGCAGGAAGGACATAATAATTCCAACTCTGTGGGTCTTAAAGGACAACTGTAGTGCAAGACTTTTATATATTCCTGTGCCCGGGCCTCAAAAATAAACAAAATAAACTTTAACTCACCTTCCTACATTCCCCCGTTGGTCCAGTACAGGCCACACGGTCCAGCGGTGCTAACCTCATTCAACTTCGTGGGGACGGGGACGCCGCAGAGCCGCCAGTGTATCACCGGCCGCAGCGATTTCCCACCCCAGTCAGTGATAGGCTGAGCCCACTGTCATGTAAGAAGCCGACCAGAGCTCGACCAACGGGGGAACGTAGGAAGGTGAAATACAGTTTATTTTGTTTATTTTTGAGGCCCGAGCACAGGAATATATAAAAGTCTTGCACTACAGTTGTCCTTTAAGCGAAATATATCTACTGTAATACTTCCTCCTATATACAAGAATATAACTGCTATAATACGGCTCCTATATACAAGAATATATCTACTATAATACTGCTCCTATATACAAGAATATAACTACTATAATACTGCTCATATAAACAAGAATTTAACTGCTATAATACTGCCCCTATATACAAGAATATAACTACTATAATACTGCTCCTATATACAAGAATATAACTACTATAATACTGCTCCTATATACAAGAATATAACTACTATAATACTGCTCCTATATACAAGAATATAACTACTATAATACTGCTCCTATATACAAGAATATAACTACTATAATACTGTCTCCAATGTACAAGATTATAACTATTATAATACTGCCTCCTATATACAAGAATATAACTACTATTATACTGCTCCTATATACAAGAATATAACCATTATAATACTGCCTCCTATATACAAGAATATAACTACTATTATACTGCTTCTATATACAAGAATATCACTACTATAATACTGCTCCTATATACAAGAATATAACTACTATAATACTGCTCCTGTATACAAGAATATAACTACTATAATACTGCTCATATATACAAGAATATAACTACTTTAATACTGCTCCTATATACAAGAATATAACAACTATAATGCTGCCTCCTATATACAAGAATATAACTACTATAATACTGCTTCTATATACAAGAATATAACTACTATTATACTGCTTCTATATACAAGAATATAACTACTATGATACTGCTCCTATATACAATAATATAACTACTATAATACTGCTCCTATATACAAGAATATGACTACTATAATACTGCCTCCTATATACAAGAATATAACTACTACAATACTGCCTCCTATATACAAGAATATATCTACTATAATACTGCCTCCGATATACAAGAATATAACTACTATAAAACTGCCTCCTATATACCAGAATATAACAACTATAATGCTGCCTCCTATATACAAGAATATAACTACTATAATACTGCTCCCTAAATACAAGAATATAACTACTATAATACTGCTCCTATTTACAAGAATATAACTACTATAATACTGCTCCTATATACAAGAATATATACAAGAATAATACAAGAATATAACTACTATAATACTGCTCCTATATACAAGAATATAACTACTATAATACTGTCTCCTATATGCAAGAATATATCTACTATAATACTGCTCCTATGTACAAGAATATAACTACTATAATACTGCTCCTATATACAGGAATATAACTACTATAATACTGCTCCTATATACAAGAATATAACTACTATAATACTTTCTCCTATATACAAGAATATAACTACTATAATACTGTCTCCTATATACAAGAATATATC
Source organism: Hyla sarda (assembly GCF_029499605.1). Classification (NCBI taxonomy): domain Eukaryota; kingdom Metazoa; phylum Chordata; class Amphibia; order Anura; family Hylidae; genus Hyla; species Hyla sarda. Next base: position 13,924,747 of record NC_079191.1, read on the forward strand.
TACTATAATTCTGCCTCCTATATACAAGAATATAACTACTATAATACTGCTCCTATATACAAGAATATAACTACTATAATACTGCTCCTATGTACAAGAATATAACTACTATAATACTGCTCCTATATACAAGAATATAACTAATATAATACTGCTCCTATATACAAGAATATAACTACTATAATACTGCTCCTATATACATGAATATAACTACTATAATACTGCTCCTATGTACAAGAATATAACTACTATAATACTGCTCCTATATACAAGAATATAACTACTATAATACTGCTCCTATATACAAGAATATAACTAATATAATACTGCCTCCTATATAAAAGAATATAACTACTATAGAGCTCGACCAACGGGGGAACGTAGGAAGGTGAAATACAGTTTATTTTGTTTATTTTTGAGGCCCGAGCACAGGAATATATAAAAATCTTGCACTACAGTAGTCCTTTAAGCAAAATATATCTACTGTAATACTGTCTCCAATGTACAAGAATATAACTACTATAATACTGCTCCTATATACAAGAATATAACTACTATAATACTGCTCCTATATACAAGAATATAACTACTATAATACTGCTCCTATATACAAGAATATAACTACTATAATACTGCTCCTATATACAAGAATATAACTACTATAATACTGCTCCTATATACAAGAATATAACTACTATAATACTGCTCCTATATACAAGAATATAACTACTATAATACTGCTCCTATATACAAGAATATAACTACTATAATACTGCTCCTATATACAAGAATATAACTACTATAATACTGCCTCCTATATACAAGAATATAACTACTATAATACTGCCTCCTATATACAAGAATATAACTACTATAATACTGCTCCTATATACAAGAATAAAACTACTATAATACTGCTCCTATATACAAGAATATAACTACTATAATACTGCCTCCTATATACAAGAATATAATTACTATAATACTGCTCCTATATACAAGAATATAACTACTATAATAGTGATGCTATATACAAGAATATAACTACTATAATACTGCTACTATATACAAGAATATAACTACTATACAGCTCCTATATACAAGAATATAACTACTATAATACTGCTCCTATATACAAGAATATAATTACTATGATACTGTCTGCTATATACAAGAATATAACTACTATAATACTGCTCCTATATACAAGAATATAACTACTATAATACTGCTCCTATATACAAGAATATAACTACTATAATACTGCTTCTATATACAAGAATATAATTACTATAATACTGTTCATATGTACATTCTGCCAAAGTATGGGGCATAAGATGTCTGATCCCCTATGTATAGGGGATAAGATATCTAGCAACGGAGTACCCCTTTAAAGGAGTAGTCCAGTTTGAAAAAATGTATCCCCTACCTAACATGCCCCTCCATGTATCTCCATGGGAGAGCTGGACTGACAGCGCTCATGTATCTCTGGCTCTCCCATAGAGATGCTCGGAGTGGCGTGTCGGCTACCACCTTCTGCAGATAGGGGATACATATTTCAAACTGGACAACTGCTTTAAGTAACACTAGAATATGGCGACACTTTTTATTATAAAAAAAAAGAAAAAAAAAACAGTTGTCATGCCTGTATCCGCCTGTGTTCACACACAGCTATTGTATTGCTTGTGTGTGAACAGTTTTAAGTTCCCTGGCCAGGGAATAGTTAATGCATCTGGCTTGCTAGCCAATAGCTCATTGGGTGTGTCTATTTAAAGTCAGCCCAGTCTAGCCTCTGGGCTAGTGATTGACATCATTATATCCTGACTTGCTAACATGCTGCTTTGGAGCTCTTGGTTAAACACTCTTTATTTGAGCTTTTAATCTATTATCTCTGTCTTAGGATGCACTTTGTATTTTCTGGTTTTAGCCATGGTTAGGTGGCATGCTTATAGTAAATTTTAATCTGTGTTTGTATAGTCGGTTTTAGGATTTGTATATCCTTTCTGCTATGTGTTAGTTCACACTGTGTTTTCTCTTTTATCCGTTATTATGAAGTTCTGTGTTTTATATATCTTTTTTCCTACTGGGCCAGCATCCTGTGCACACTGGTGAATGTGCCGCTGGCCAGTAGTCTATTTGGATTTATTATGGCTGCTCCTTTAGTGGAGTGGAGTGTCTAGTTTGTGTGTTCCAGTGTGAACTGTGTTCCCTGTTACCGCTCCATGGGGACTCCTTGTCTACTGGAGGTGTTCGGAGGGATTGCTATTCCTGTCTTGTGTTCAGTGTGAACAGTGTTCTTTAAATATATCCTGTGTATTTAGGCATCCCTGTTACCTGTCCATGGAGACTCTGTGTCTACTGTAGGTTTTATGAGGGATTGTGATTATTCCTGTTTAGTGATAGATCCCATTTTCATGTCTGTGGGGACTCAGAGGGTATTGTTATTCCTATGTCTACTGGAGGTTTTCTAGGGGATTCAGCTTATTCCTGTTTTGTTTTGGAGTATGTTCAGACTCATCCGTTTTCCTGTCTGGTGTTTTGAACTCTATATGTTTATTAGTTCTTTATTCAGATCTTTGGAGTTCTGTTCATGACCTCCGATCTATAGTGTCCTCTGTTCACATCTGCTGATCTATGGAGTCCTCTGTTCATGACCGCTGATATAGTGTCCTCTGTACTAACTCTTTGATCTGTGCCCTCTGAACTTTTATACTATGGAGTTCTTTGTTCCCGTATGTTTCTGGTTTGTTACCGACTATTTGTTAGTATGTGTTTTTATTAGGCCCCTGCACTTTAGCTCCGGGAGGGACTGGTGCCAAGTTGTCGATCCACCGTTTAGGGTGGATGGGCAAGTAGCCAGGGAGAGCGGTTTTAGGGTCAGTTTAGGGCTCACTCTCCCTGTTCTCCTGGTCGGTCCCTGACACCATTGTTTCTATTGTGCCAAACCAGTAAAACAAAAAGAAAAACTGACTCAGAGAAAAAAAATTCTGTTATTTTTACCATAAAAGCACAATGCCGCACCACAGTGGATCCCTGCATACGCTGCCCATCCATTCAGCTAACCGCAGGACATGTGACATCTCCATGGCTCCTTCACCTACTCTTCGGATGCCATCTGGCATAGCCCTAACTATTGGTAAGGATCATCTCCTTGTGGGTGACCATATAAGAATAACCCTCATATCAAAGGTAGACCTATTCATATCAGCCTTATACAAGTTTTTATCTGTCGGCTTTAGCAGTCTGTGCATGGACCACGCTGCACTTACATACCTGCCACATCAGTGAGAGGACGGCAATATACCTACTCTCAAGAGGGAATATTTTCACCAGACCATCACCTACCTATCCTACCTGGGCTTATTTATCCTAGCACATCTATATATTAGTTATACCTCTGTTTGTCGTATCACGACTAGATATATGTATTCAGTGAGATAAGTGACAGGAATTACTACGTTCCTGCCGAAATACACTTGTCCCTGAAGAGTTGTGCCGCCATAAAAAATGCGTCACAACGAAACGAGTTGGAAATATGTGGCTTGATTTGTATCAATATTGTATGCAAGTGTTTTACTGATATCTATGTACTTGCAAACTATATACTCACCGAATTAATTGCGGAGGCTTTGCAAACCAGCTAGTTTGTTACTGGTGGCTTGTTGTACCTACTGTACTCGGTGCCTCCATTGCCTCCAGCATCAGGGAGAGATAGGAGGTTCCTGTAGCAGGTTGGCACTCTCTAGGAGGACCTCCCCGCAGTAACAGGTAGGGGGTCCTAGTGGACTAGAAGGGCCAGTGCAGCCCAACCCTGGTGACCTACCTAGCACCTAGGAATAGCTGTGTTTGATTAAACTGTATAATTCTTGAATCTCGTTTATCACTACTAAATATGTGCTAACTTTTTTTAAATTATATACTAATAAAATTATGCTTTTATGACCAAGTGTTTCTTCCTTTACGCAATACTAAACTGACACATAGGTCTCTATATATATATATCTATTTGCTCCCCCCCCCCTATTCTATACTGTTATTTTTACCAAATGATAAATTGTGTTTTTTTAACCTTTTATTTTTCTATACACATGGGTGCTTGTTTTTTGCGCGACCAATTGTACTTTGTAATGACATCTTCCATTTTACCATAAAATTCACTTTAAAACCAGAAAATTATTGTTTGTGGGCAGAAATAACAAAAATAAAAAAAAATAAAAAAAACCTGCAGTTTACATTTTTTTGGGGGGTGAGGTTTTGTTTCTACACCATGCACTTTATGGTAAAACTGAGGGTCTGTGGGCCCTATTATTTTTTTTTCCGTATACGTTTTTTTTGTACCATGATCTGTAGATTTTATTGATGCCACTTTTGTATATATGTGACTTTTTAATCACTTTTTATTCCTTTTTTTTTTTATGTGATGTGAAGAAAAATCTGCAATTTTAGACTTTGGTACATTTTTTTATTTACATATTTATAAAGTTGACCGTATGAGATCATTGCCGTTATATTTTAATAGTGCAGAGGCAATTGCACATGTGACGATATGTTTGTTTATTTATTTGTAAAATAGGAAAGGGAGAGGTGATTTTTTATTGGGGAGGGGATTATTCACATTTATTAAAACTTTTTATTATCATTATTTTAACCTTTTTTAAGCTCCCATAGGGGACTAATTATGGCACTCATTAGATAGTGATATGTGTGGATGTCTTTCAGGACACACATGTACATCCTTGTGCGCCAAGTACCAGGCAGCCAAGAAGTTAAAACAAACACAAAAAATGATTAAGACAAAATTGCATTTTTTTCACTATCCCCCCTCCCCCCCCCCCCCCAAAAAAAAAGAAAATTAAGAAAATGTAGCCAATGATTTATAGAAACATCCCAAGCACCATTAAAAAGAACACAAAAAAAACTAGCCCCGTATGTCAAAAAAATAAAAAAGTTCCAGCTCTTTGAACGGGATGATGAAAAAACTGAAGACGTTTCGAGCGACAAGGCCCCAATTGGTTTAGTCACTAAGGGGTTAAGGTTTTCCTAAATTTGTTGGTATATGAAATTGAGACGTAAAACAAGATATGAGGAGTCACCTGAATACTGAGAATAAACCTGTATCCCGAGTGGTAGACGCTGACAGGTTTGCCCTTTGCTGGTTCATGGTAATATTGTAGACTGGAAATCCGGAACGCGTAAAAAATAGGTTAAAGTTTAAGACAAAAAAAAGAAACTGTAAGTGTAAATGCAAGAATTGTATTGATTGACCACAATGGGGGGGGGGGGGGGGGGGGTTGGATTTATCCCTCACTACAGGTCCAGCAATCTTTAGGATGAGCATTTAAAGGGGTAATCCGGTGGAAAACCAATTTTTATTCCCCAAAAATTTACGTGCCAGAAAGTTAAACAGATTTGTAAATTACTTTTTACTATTAAAAAATCTTAACCCTTCCAGTACTTCTCAGCTGCTGTATGCTCCAGAGGAAATTTTATAGTTTTTTCCAGTCTGACCATAGTGCTCTCTACTGACACCTCTGTCTGTTTTAGGAACTGTCCAGAGCAGGATAGGTTTGCTATGGGGATTTGCTCCTGCTCTGGACAGTTCCTGACACGGACAGAGGTGTCAGCAGAGAGCACTGTGTTCAGACTGAAAAGAACGACACGACTTCCTGTGAAGCATACAGCAGCTGATGAGTACTGGAAGGGTTAAGATTTTAAAATAGAAGTCATTTACAAATCTGTTTAATTTTCTGGCACCAGTTCATTTAAAAAAAAAAAATACGTTTTCCACCGGAGTACCCCTTTAAGGCTACCTCCATGCTTACAACCATTGTTTGTTTGTTGTTTTATAGTTAAAGGGGCACTCTGACATCAGGTGAAAAAAAGAGGTTGCAGAGGCATATAGCATTGCTCACCTGTCTACAGTAGTTCTGAATCCACCAAAAATCCATTTGTTTTGAGGATATGTAATCCTCTCCTCTACCATGTCCTCTCACTTCTTCATTAAAGGGGTACTCCACTGGCCTAGCGTTCGGTACATTTTGTTCCAAATGCTGGGTGTGGGCTGCGGTGGTTGTGGCGGCTTGGTCACACACCCTTTATGTCATGCCACGCCTCTCAATGCAAGTCTATGGGAGGGGGCGTGGTGACTGCCACGCCCCCTCCCATAGACCTGCATTGAGGGGGCGTGATGGGACGTCACGAGGTGACGACCCCTGCAGCCCGCACCCAGCGTTCGGAACAAAATGTCCCGAACGCTAGGGCAGTTGAGTACCCCTTCAAGTTGGTGTTTAGTACTACAATTCCCAAAATGCATATCTTACCCTCAGCTACGTATTACAATCCTTCCACCCAGACTAGAGTTGCTGCAGAGCATTTCAGTACACAGCAGACTATTGCTCTGCAGTCAATAAATCTACAGCATTTCTGATTTTAGGAACCAATTTTAATCAATTATATATGTATATATATATATATATATATATATATATATGACATTTTTTTTTCTATTTATCTATGTATTTACGTACTCCGGTACTATAACCTAATTACTCATCACTTATCATGCTCGGTCGCTCTGACCTCTACATACCCCCGCCGCAATACTTCAATGCCCGTACAACTATAATTATCTGTAAATCTGCGCAAAAAGTATAAAGTTGGTTGCCATAAAAAAATAACAGAATTAACTCTTTGTCTTCTGTTCAAGTTATCACCATGCTGACTGCTGTTTAGGTTTTACCGTAACCTAGAGCGCCACCTGCTGGTTTGCTTTACTATAGTTTCCACATAAATCCCGGAGGCACCTGAGGCTTCCCTTCGCCCTCACCGAAATCTACGCCAGCTAGATTTCAGCTACGATTTATGCCTGCTTGTAAATTTGCTGCTCCCTTGGTGTGAAACCAGGCCCATTTTACATCAAGCTCCGCCCACTTGACAAACTCTGCACAAAGCGTCATTAAATTTTTATGCAAAGCCGTTGTTTGTGCAATAAGTTAGCGACTTTTTAAAGTATACACCAAGCACAGGGAGGATAAAATTATAAATTCCCCTCCCCCTTTATGTTTTATTTTTTAACCCCTTAAAGGGGTAATTTAGGATTTATTTTGACTATGCTAAAGAGGCTGAAAAGTTAGTGCAGTTCATAATAATAGTGTCTGTACCTGTGTTTGACGATGGACTCACAATTCTTATGTGATCTTTGCCCCAATGTTTATTTTTACCCGCATACAAAATGAGTGTTGTCTCAGGTTTTCCCAGGTTGCAGTGTGGCCCAAGACATTACATCACTAGTCAGGTGATCAGTGGAAGCCTGTCTGCTTTTATGGGTGGAGCGACTGGGACGGAAGGAGATCATTCTGCAGTGAATTGTAGTTTTGCAACAGCTGGAAGCACCCTGGTTAGAAAACACTGCTCTGTTGTTCTCAACACAGCATGGAAGGCAGCTCCCCTGTGCTTAAATAGGTGGGGTGGCTGATGTGTGGGAGGGAGAAATGTGACCTCCCACTTACAAACAAAGAATCATGGGACCTGTAGTTGGAGGTGGGGAACTCCAACAGGAAATAGCCATTGTACAAAAAGAAAGCAGCATTATGGTAATCTCACAATATAGCCATTTAGCCCCTAGACAAGTACACATCCTTCCTAAGCATGTCCATTACTGTCTGGCAGGTAAGTACTAAAATCACCTTATGGTGGATAACCCCTTCAATAACACTGGAATTTTAAATTTTTACCTATTTGTTTTTTTCCTCATTGTCTATTTTTAGCCATAACTCTTAACATTTTTCACCTACACACCCATATGAGGCTTGTTTTATGCAGGACTAATTGTAATGTGTTATGACATTACACAATTTACCATAAAATGTACCGAGAAACAGAAAAGAATATTCATTTAGGGAGGGGGGGGGGGGTGATTGGGAAAAAAAACTTTATTTTTCAATTTTAGGGCATTTTGGTTTTTTTATGCAGTGCACTTTATGGAGAAAATTACTCTCTTTATTCTGTGGGTCAATCAATGCGATTAAAACTATATCCAATTTATATAATTTTTGTATTATTGTTCTACTTTGAATAAAGTCCCTTTTTTGACAAAAACTATATGCTTGAAAATCGTCCTCTTCTGACCCCTGTAGCTTTTTAATTTTTCTGTATACAGGGTTTTTAGGCTGTGATCTTTAGATTTTTATCGGCACCATTTTTGTTTTGATGGAACTTTTTAGATACATTTTTATTAATGATTTTCTGATATATAAAGTGACCAAAAATATGTAACTCTGGAATTGGGGTGTTTTTTTTACATTTACCCCATTCACCCTGAGGTTTTATTAACGTTATATTTTAATGGGGTACTCTGCCAGAACCCCCCCCCCCCCCCCCCCCCCCCGCGATCTCCCACAGCACCCGGCATTCTAAACAAATGGGGGGTTCCTCCAGCAATGGTTGTGGCGTCACGGCCACGCCCCCATGCCGTGATGCCACGCCCCTTCCATTCACGTCTATAGGAGGGGGCATGTTGACTGACACGCCCCCTTCCATAGACATGAATGGAGGGGGCATGGCGTCACGAGTGGTGTGGCTGTGACATCACGGTCACGGCCTCCAGCTCTGAGCGTTCTGAACATTTCTGGAGCACCGGAGTACCCCTTAAACCATTCAGATGTTTCCACACACGGTAATATCACATATGCTTAGGTTTATTTTTGTTTACATTTTATCGTTAAATGGAAAAGAGAGCTCAATAGAATTTTTATTTAAAAAATTTATTTTTAAAATGATTTTACATCCACTTTTTAAGTTTCCATAGGGGACTAATATAAGCAACCTTTCAATTGTTTTTACAGTTCAGTGCAATGCATTGGCATAGCACTGATCAGTAATCTCGACAATCTACTTGTACAGTCTGCCTCGGGTAGACTGTATAAAAAGATCAACAATCGGCAGCACAGAAGTCCTCTGCTCGCTATTGTAGCTGATCGGGACCACCGCTGGGCAGTGGAGGTCCCGATCAGTCCTCTAATAGATTTTAACCCACTGACAACTATAGTTTTAGATGTTGTGATTGGCATCTAAAGGGTTAATGGCCGCATCAGTGGTACTCTCCGGTTAGCACACTCATGACCATGATCAATAAGACGCTACTGATCTTTTATTGGGAGAAGATCCTTCATGTATATATGAATATATATATATATATATATATATGTTTGGACCTTTATGATAATGTAGTCCGGACATTGTATACTGATATAAAAGTAGACAAACAACTAAAGACTGAAGATCGTGACTCATCCCATTGTTCGGAGTCAGGTGCACTTAGCATCTTGCCCAGCTCCTGGCCATAAATGAAAATCAATTTGTTGTCTCAAAAGATGAAAAGGAGAATCCTTGAGGAACATTTTGTATCACGAAGCTTAATGGCCGAAGCCTTCCCTTCCTCCAGAATAGCCATTGTGCTCTTGTGTCTTGTCTGTTTCATCGTACAGTTGTAAGGAAAAGTAAGTGAGGCTTTCGGAAATATCTGGACTTCTGCACAAAATGTGATCAAACTGTTCTCTAAGTCAGAATTATAGATAAACTCAATGGAGTTAAAGGACTAACACACAGATAGTTGTACCGCTCATCTCTTTTATGGAGCAAACATCCACAGTGCAGGGAGAAAAAGTCTCTGTGTAAATGATGTATCTAAGAGCTAGTTAGTGATAGAAGATTCAGAAGTCTTCAGAAGACGTGTGATGGAGAAGCATAAGAATGGATGAGGCTACAAAAGTTAAAGACCTGGTGTGACATCAATCCATGATAAGACAAATTCAGGACAGTTGAAGCTCTCCAAAGGATTGGGTGTCCAGTTCAAGGCGTACTCCGGTGGAAAAAAAATGTTTTCAGATCAACTGGTACCAGAAAGTTATACCGATCTGCAAATTACTTCTATTTAAAAATCCTAACCCTTCCAGTACTTATCAGTTTCTGTTTGCTCCACAAGAAGTTGTGTAGTTCTTTCCACAGTTCTGAACACAGTGCTCTCTGTTGACACCTCTGTCCATGTCAGGAATTGTCCAGAGTAAAGACGATTCCCCAAAGCAAACCTCTCCTACTCTGAACAGTTCCTAACACGGACAGAGGTGACAGCAGAGAGCACTGTGGTCAGACTGGAAAGAACTACACAACTTCCTCTGTAGTATACAGCAGCTGATAAGTCCTGGAAGGCTTGAGATTTATACATAGAAGTCATTTACAAATCTGTATAACTTTCTGGCATCAGGTGATTTGAAAACATTTTTTTTCACTGAAGTACCCCTTTAGGATCCCTCCACGAGAACAATTACAATCCTGAAAGAGATTGGAAACTACCAAAAGGGTACAGCAAAAAGCCCCCAGAAGACTCTACAAACTGAACAAGTATGGTGTTTTTATTCAGATGCGTTGTTAAAAACTCATGAGCCTGAAGCCAAAGTTAAGCTTTGTGTGATGAGAGGGTTCTGTTGGGGAAGGGCTCTTAGAGACAGTAGCAGGAAACATAAGAGAAAAAGGAGTCAGCTCACCATGTGAAGTAATCAAGCATTCACGTCTTGGCCTGGAGGATCATTCATAGGAAGCACGGAAGGAAATTGGCCGGGTCCCAGGTAAGTACGTAGCAGGAAAATGGGGTGATCCAGCTTCCTTAAAACTTCAAAACTTTAATTAGTCCATGAAAAATCCAAAGGAAAGGTGCAAATTAAAAGCCAAATGAAACACTGATGCGTTTCGGTTTACATGTAATCACTATGACCGCTATGATTAAGGTTTACATGTAAACCGAAATGCATCAGAGTTTAATTTGGCTTTTATTTTGAACCTTTTCTTTCGATTTTTAATGGACTAATTAAAGATTTGACGTTTTAAGGAAGCTGGATCACCCCCTTTTCCTGCTACGTACTTACCTGGGACCCGGCCAAATTTCTTCTGTGCTTCCTATGAATGATCCTCCAGGCCAAGACGTGAATGTTTGATTACTTCACATGGTGAGCTGACTCCTTTTTCTCCTATGTTTTGCCTCTTAGAGACAGTACCAAAGCAAGTAGTGGCCCTTCTACAGTGTACAAGAAGCAAACTGGAGTCATAGATTAATATTGGAACTCTCTGAAAAGCAGTGTGACGCTAACACTCTCCATAGGCTATGTGAAGCCAACACTCTCCATAGGCCTATGTGAAGCCAACACTCTCCATAGGCCTGTGTGAAGCCAACACTCTGCATAGGTCTGTGCGAAGCCAACACTCTCCATAGGCCTGTGTAAAGCCAACACTCTCCATAGGCCCGTGTGAAGCCAACACTCTCCATAGGCCCATGTAAAGTCAACACTCTCTATAGGCCTGTGTGAAGCCAACACTCACCATAGGCCCGTGTCAAGCCAACACTTACCATGGGCCCGTGTGAAGCCAACACTCTCCATAGGCCTGTGTGAAGCCAACTCTCTCCATAGGCCCGTGTGAAGCCAACACTCTCCATAGGCCAGTGTGAAGTCAACACTCTCTATAGGCCTGTGTGAAGCCAACACTCACCATAGGCCCATGTGAAGCCAACACTTACCATGGGCCCATGTGAAGCCAACACTCTCCATAAGCCTGTGTGAAGCCAACACTCTCCATAGGCCAGTGTAAATTCATAAATTCAACACTCTCCATAGGACGGTGGGAAGTCAACACTCTCCATAGGCCCATGTGAAGCCCCCACTCTCCATAGGTCTGTGTGACGCCAACACTCTCCATAGGCCTGTGTGAAGCCAACACTCTCCATAGGCCTGTGTGAAGCCAACACTCTCCATAGACCTGTGTGAAACCAACACTCTCCATAGACCTGTGTGAAACCAACACTCTCCATAGACCTGTGTGAAACCAACACTCTCCATAGACCTGTGTGAAACCAACACTCTCCATAGACCTGTGTGAAGCCAACACTCTCAATAGGCCCGTGTGAATCCAACACTCTCCATGGGCCTGTGGGAAGCCAACACTCTCCATAGGCCAGTGTGAAGCCAACACTCTCCATAGGCCAGTGTGAGGCCAACACTCTTCATAGGTTTGTTTGAAGCCAACACTCTCCATAGGCCTGTGTGAAGCCAACACTCTCCATAGGCCTGTGTGAAGCCAGCACTCTCCATAGGCCTGTGTGAAGCCAACACTCTCCATAGGCCTGTGGGAAGTCAACACTCTCCATAGGCCTGTGTAAAACCAACACTCTCCATAGACCTGTGTGAAGCCAACATTCTCCATAGGCTTGTGTGATGCCAACACTCTCCATAGGCCTGTGTGAAGCCAACACTCTCCATAGGCCTGTGTGAAGCCAACACTCTCCATAGGCCTGTGTGAAGCCAACAGTCTCCATAGGCCTGTGTGAAGCCAACACTCTCCATAGGCCTGTGTGAAGCCAACACTCTCCATAGGCCCGTGTGAAGCCAACACTCTCCATAGGCCTGTGTGAAGCCAACACTAGCCTGAGGAAGTCAACACTCTCCATAGGCCTGTGTAAAACTAACACTCTCCATAGACCTGTGTGAAACCAACACTCTCCATAGACCTGTGTGAAGCAAACACTCTCCATAGGCCCGTGTGAAGCCAACACTCTCCATAGGCCAGTGTGAAGTCAACACTCTCCATAGGCCGGTGGGAAGTCAACACTCTCCATAGGCCCATGTGAAGCCCACACTCCCCATAGGTCTGTGAGACGCCAACACTCTCCATAGGCCTGTGTGAAGCCAACACTCTCCATAGGCTTGTGTGAAGCCAACACTCTCCATAGGCCTGTGTGAAGCCAATACTCTCCATAGGCCCGTGTGAAGCCAACACTCTCCATAGGCCCGTGTGAAGCCAACACTCTCCATAGGCCCGTGTGAAGCCAACACTCTCCATAGGCCCGTGTGAAGCCCACACTCTCCATAGGTCTGTGTGAAGCCAACACTCTCCATAGGCCTGTGTGAAGCCAACACGCTTCATAGGTTTGTTTGAAGCCAACACTCTCCATAGGCCTGTGTAAAGTCAACACTCTCCATAGGCCTGTGTGAAGCCAGCACTCTCCATAGGCCTGTGTGAAGCCAACACTCTCCATAGGCCTGTGGGAAGTCAACACTCTCCATAGGCCTGTGTGAAGCCAACACTCTCCATAGGCCCGTGTGAAGCCAACACTCTCCATTGGCCTGTGTGAAGCCAACACTCTCCATAGGCCCGTGTGAGGCCAACACTCTCCATAGGCCTGTGTGAAGCCAACACTCTCCATAGGCCCATGTGAGGCCAACACTCTCCATTGGCCTGTGTGAAGCCAACACTCTCCATAGGCCCGTGTGAAGCCAACACTCTCCATAGGCCTGTGTGAAGCCAACACTAGTCTGAGGACTGGGAAGTCAACAGTGACCTGTAAGAGAAAAATTCAACTTGGCTCAAGTTCTTTGCCTGGATTGAATTGCTACTAGAAAACTTCTGTACTCATATGAGATCTGTAAACAAAAAGCCTTCTGTGCTAATATTGTATAAAGAAAGAAAAACTGAGTTAGGAATAGTGGCAAATCAAACATCGAACACAGTCAATGACAGCCATCATCATGAGCTTGTTAAGAGGTTGTTGGGGAAAAGGGGGGTCGAAGATCGCTATATTTTTACCCAAAATACTGCAATCAGGTTTCAGGAGGCGCATATCTCATCCAAGGAAAGATGGGTGACGTATGGGGAAATTCAGTTAGGGTACGTTCACACATAATGGATCCTGCGGAGATTTGATGTCAGAGTGCACTCGCCGACTCGCAGGCCCTATGGGTGGCTGCTTGTAGTGGCGGATTGCCGCTGCAAGCAGGCCAGGGGCGGAGCTAGGCGGGAGAACGGGGGTGGCAACAGCTGGAGGCACAAAATGGATCAGGTCACCGGCGGATCTGCAGCGTAAAATACGCTGCGGATCCTTAGGGCAAAAGATCTAGCTCATCAACTCAATCAAGTATATGTGAGATTATATTGCCTTGAGAGGTTGTGAGGTACTTGTCATAAAGTCAGTAGGTGCTCACCTCTTCAGGAACAATTACCAGTGTGTAAGGTAAAACACATTTGAAGTTTTGTTTTGTCGGGAGGCTGGTAGTAAGCCACCTGTATAGTGAGGGCAAACTAAAGTCATTTTTTATTTTATTTTTTTACTTTTGTGCCACTGTGAATATGGATGTGAATATGGATGTTTTGATAATAAAAAGCAGGAGAAGCCATGCATTTGTATTGTGTCACTGTCCCAGACTGCTGTTTACTTCTGTTTGCCGATCCCTACGAGGCAACATCCCACCAATGGTCCATGAGCGGAGTAAGACTTCTAATGCAGGCCGCAGTAGAATGGGTAGCAGCAGATGTCTTCCACATTAGGTAGGCAGCAGAAGACCCCCACATTAGGAAGGTAGATGTCCCCCACATTAGGTAGGTAAATGTCCCCCACATTAGGTTGGCAGCAGATGTCCCCCCCTAGTGAGCTGCAGATTTCTCCTCATAGTAGGCAGCAGATCCCCCCCCCCATAGTAGGCGGCAGGTTCCCCAGAGTAGGCAGCAGTACCCCCATAGTAGGTGGCAGTACCCCCATAGTAGGCAGCAGTACCCCCATAGTAGACGGCAGTGTCTCCCACAGTAGGCAGCAGTGTCCTCATATTAGGCAACAGAGTCCCCCATATTAAGCAGCAGTGTCCCCCATATTAGGCAGCAGCAGTAGTTTCCCCCATGGTAGGCAGCAGCAGTTCCCCCATGGTAGGCAGCAGCAGGTCCCCCATGGTAGGCAGGGGCAGTGGCAGTTCCCCCATATTAGGCAGGGGCAGTTCCCCATAATAGGCAGAAGCATAGCAGTGGCAGTTCCCCATATTAGACAGTGGCAGATCCCCCATATTAGGCAGTGGCAGTTTCCCCATGTTAGGCAGAGGAAGTTCCCCCATATTAGGCAGAGGAAGTTCCCACATATTAGGCAGAGGCAGTGGCAGTTCACCCATATTAAGCAGTAGCAGTTCCCCCAAATTAGGCCGCAGCAGTTACCCCATGTAAGACAGCAGCAGTGGCAGTTCCCCCATATTAGGCAGCGGCAGTTCCCCATATTAATCAGAGGCAGTTCCCCCATATTAGGCAGAGGCAGTTGCCCCATATGAGGCATTGGAAGCCACCCCCCCCCCATATGAGGCAGTGGCAGTTCCCTCATATTAGGCAGAGGAAGTGGCAGTTCCCCCATATTAGGCACATGCAGTTCCCCCATATTAGGCAGTGGCAATTCACCCATATTAGGCAGAGGCAATTCCCCGATATAAGGCAGAGGCAGTGGCAATTCCCCCATATTAGGCAGAGGCCGTGGCAGTTCCCCCATATGTGTCAGTGGCAGGTCCCCCATATGTGGCAGTGGCAGAAGTAGTTATTGGGTGTAACTGCACTGTAATCACTTTTATGGTCTGCAAAGCCTTTGTAGAGCTGGGATCACCACTATATTATCACTGTATGGGGAGGTTTGGACTGTGTACACTAGGATTTATTCAGTATCAGTATAGTCTTCTACTCACTATGTGAGGGTAATGCTTGGTCATGGTTGGGTGGTATCAGTTGTCTCTTTGTATCTTGTAAAGTGGCGCTAGCAGAGTATCCGGCATTGCTCGGTCTTCCTACTTAAACCTTGTGGGAAAAGAAAGTCAAGTTGGACATTTACCCAGAGATGCAGAGTGGAGCTTGTGGAGTAAGGTAGGTCTGAGCTGAGATGAAGAGATAATGGTTGAAGGACCTGTGATGTGGGTTTATTGGGCAAAAATGGTGTTTTCAGCCTTGAGCCAAAACAAAAAAGGGCCAAAAATAGAAGGGGCGTGGCTTGCAAACTGGACCGATGCACTCACCAGGAGATGTAGAGCAGAGCTTGTGGAGTAAGCAGGGCTGAGTTCCTGCACTTTTTCCACAGCAGGATCACCATTCCCATTAGCAGAAGTCCTGAAGGACCAGCCCTTGAGTGAAAATCTTGGATGAGTTCTCACACTTTTTTTTTCTAATGACTTGACCCCTTGGAGTAAGGTAATGATATTGGTAATATTGGCCTATGTATAGTGGTTTTATTTAAAAAAGCTCACCAAATAAACAGTAGACTCCAGGAGCTGCTCCGATCCTACACATGTGCAATGGTCTAATAGAACAAACAAAGAACCTTCCAGTGCTTCAAAAGGTCCATAAACATCACTGGCTTTATTACAATCTTTTCAAAGCAGGGTTGTACAAATCATCAAAATATTTCACTCCCTCCCCCGACATAGGGCAAGTTTCTCACTCCTGTGTGACATTTGTACAACTCTGCTTTTAAAAGTTTCAATAAAACAAGTGATTTTATGGTTTCCATTTAAAGGATTACTCTGGTGCTCCAGCATTCTGAACATTTTGTTTAGAACGCTCAGAGTTGGAGGCCATGATCGTGATGTCATGGACACGCCCCTTGTGATGTCACACTAAGCCCCCTCCATTCATGTCTATGGGAGGGGGGTGTCAGATGACACGAGCCCTCCCATAGACGTGAATGGGGGGGTTGTGGCGCCACGAGGGGGTGTGCCCGTGATGTCACAACCACTGCCGCTGGAACCCAGCATTTGTTTAGAATGCCGGGTGCTGTAGGAGATCGCGGGGGGCCCAGTAGCAGGACCCTCGCGATCAGACATCTTATCCCCTATCCTTTGGATAGTGAATAAGATGTCTATCAGCGGAGTACCCCTCTAATAACAGTATGATGCCCCTTCGCTTCCTTACAGGGGTGCAATACCTTTGCCTTGTCCCAGGAGCTAGAAGCCCAACCCTATGGCACAGAGTCAATGTCAAAACCTTGGTTTTAAATGAAATATTCAGAGCCTGGTCCCTGGTGGTCGGTGTTACAGTCCAATATCCTCAACTAAACCAAAAATTTTATTTGAGATCCTGGTGGTCCAGAATACACTCAGCACCCTCCTCCCCCCCCCCCCCCCCCCCATCCTGTTGCACCCTGAGCTTGTGAATTTCAGAAGAATAAAGCCCCAACCACAGAAAATAGAATATGAACAGTTACATGGTGACTTATAATTTAAGGCCGACTGACGTAAAAAGGAAAATTTTATTCTTAACCAGAAAACACAATGAGCCATTGAATAGACACCTGCTCTGGAGATGATTCATGTGTTATAAAATCCATATGGAGATTAAAGAGTGACAACCGATTGGTTCAACCTAATTGGGAGTAGACCATGGCAGTGGTCAAATGTCATCTGTTATCCGACTCTTTAAGTCCCACTGAAAAGGTGTTAATACCCGTAATTCTTCATTAACCTCCAGTTATGAAAAATTCAATCAAATCTGAAAAAAAGAAAAATGGAAAAAGTAGGTTGTGTAAGAGGCGAGAGGCTAATCCCCCGGTGTGCAGAAAGATATCACATACATGGAGGCTGCTAATTATTTGTTGGGTCCATTCTATGCAACTCTATACCTTGACTGATTCCCTCCAAGACTGCAAGGAAAACGTCATCTGCTACTGAATCCACCTCCCTGTTCTATAGTCAGAGGTATAAAAAGACCTGGTCTAGTGATAGCTCAGCCACAACAAGCAAGAAGTACATAGAGGTCATACGAAAACATTGAAACAGCAACAGGTAAGACAGCAAATAGCATCTGCTCTGACCTCTGCCTCATTCATTCTGCAGCTCAGCTTTAGCTTGTTAGAATTATACATTTCTACTATTTTATATAAATTTTATAGTATAAACAAAAGATCTAAAAATTACCTTTTATTATACTATTAACTATTATCATTATTGCTATAATTTAAAATTAAAATAAAATGAATTAACTCTTATTTAGTCCTTTTTTTAAAATATTGCTAATACATATATATATATATATATATATATATATATATATATATATATATATATATATATATATATACATATAGCAGTCTAAAAATGTAAACATTTTGTCTATCAGGAGGATTAAATCATTTTTGTTTCTTAGATTTAAAAACCTAAATCTAATCTTAATATTA
The DNA here is from genome assembly GCF_029499605.1 of Hyla sarda. Lineage (NCBI taxonomy): Eukaryota > Metazoa > Chordata > Amphibia > Anura > Hylidae > Hyla > Hyla sarda. The sequence continues at coordinate 13,942,754 of NC_079191.1, forward strand.
CTACTATTATTTAAGTTTTGCTACCAATTTTTTAACTCTAGATGTCTGAATATAACATTTTATACTTTTTTGTAATTTCTTTGATACTAAAAAAGAGAAATGTGCTCTATGCACTGCTAGGCTTGATCAAAAAAACATTTTTTTTATAGTTATAAGTACAAAGTACTGTAGAAAGCACAGTTAAAAAATACATATATCTATCAGGTTTAACCAAGGATAGGGCTGAAGGGTAGGGCTAAACTTTAAAATGTTTTATGTGTTTATTATTTATATTTTTTATGCGTTTATTATATTATATTTAAATTTTATTCCAATATTGTACGATAGTGTATATTATTATATACATAGCCAGTGTATATTGTAATACAACAGAAAATATTATGTCATTCAATAGTTTTTTTTTAATGTAGACTATATTGTAAACATATTTATTTATATATATATATATTTTTTTTTTTTTTAAGTTGTAGGTAAATTTTTAATTAAAAAGCACATACATTTTTATATCTTTAAAAGTTCATGTGACAATAGATTTGGTTCTATTTTGTTAGCCATTGTAAATGATACAGTAATACTTTGACTTTGTGCTGAAAAGCATTTCAAGGTTATTTCACAGATGCAAATGCTTCCTATTCTCATCACAATAATAAAAAAAAATGTTTAGAGCTTTTATCTAGATAATAGAATTAACTTTTAGATTTAACTATAAAGGGTTTCACATAAAAAGGAGTAAAAAAGAAATTGTAATAATGACGAGAAATAATCACAATATACACTGCAAAAGTACAATCTATTTCATATAAAAATAAATAGAATTCAAATGATATTCAAATATTCAAATGATATTGCAACAATGATGAAAAATAATAACAATATATCGCTAAAGTACAATCTACTGAAATTCATATTCTTTAAAAAAAAATGTATAATAACATATTATTAAGAAAAATAAGAATAGTACTAAATTATAATAGCAGAAATGGTAAAGACAATGATAATTTTCAAACAACATTGTAGACTATATAAAGTTAGTCGAATGTACTTTTTGAATTAAAAAATATGAATTTAAATAATAAATATTATAATAATAAACAATAATATATATAATAATTACTATTATTGTTATTATTATTTTATTTGTATTTATCTTTTTATTATTATTTTCAATAGGTGGAAAAATCTTAGCTTCCTATTGGCTGTACAACTTTTCTATTATGCTGGTGGTCAACAATGAAGTGTGTGGGAGGCAATAGATGTCTATTAGCTATATGTTCAGGAACTGCTCTCTTTTTGCACACAATACACTTGTACGTTGCTACATTAGTGATAAACAGGTTAGAATGAATAGAAGGCATAAAATTAGATAGGAAACTGGTACTGCTAAGGAAAAGGTACTAGCCGTTCAATGCCATGCATGATTTCAAAGCCTTTTAACCCTGTTAGGAGTGCAGATTCTATTTATAATATACACAGAAACCAATTAATACACTTCATTAATTGTAAACGTGAATCAATCATATAAAAGATGTCAGACTAAGATAGCAGATCAGGGGATGGTTGTTATAATCAAAAAAGTGTGAACCAAAAAAGTGGGCTCAGGCATCGCGACAAATGTTGGGCTGATGCAACACAGAGTAATGGATGTCCAGCACTTGGGTTTAAAATCTTCAATACCAAAGCTTTATTAGAGACACGATTCTTCCAACGTTTAACAGACACGGACACATTGAACTCTAATGCGTTTCACGTTCAATGCACTTAATTATTGACTCTATAATTAAGCACATTGAGCGTGAAACGCGTTAGAGATCTCTGTGTCCATGTCTGTTGAACGTTGGAAGAATCGTGTCTCTAATAAAGCTTCAGCATTGAAGATTTCACACCCAAGAGCTGGACATCCATTCTTTTGTGTTGATTATGCCATGGGGTAAAAAAAAAAATCATCAATATGGCCAACAATATGGCACTTTTGAACAATGGTCAACTAAAATAGTCAAAATCATCCACTTTGTTCGACTTTTATTTCATGTATGGGCAGCCTCATTCAGGAGGAGATATGTCTGGCAAACCGGCGCTGCAGAAAAGAGTGGAAGTTGAACCGGTAGAACTGATTCCATTCATTTGAACAGGACAAGTTAATCTGGGCGCCAGATTGCACGGTGCAGGAAGGGAGGAACTCATCTTGCAGTGTTACCCCATCTGGCGTGCAAAAATAAAGGGCGACGGATCCAAGACAACTGGTGCCAACTGATGCACGTTGCCATCAGTTGTGGCATCAGTCGTGGACAGTTTGAGGCTGGGTTAACTAAGTCGGATGGCCAGTTAAGTTGAACTCAGCCAATTGAGTTGAACCCCACCTAGGAAACTTTGACAGAAACTCAATGGTGAGATAGAAAAATGATAGTTACAGTTCGAAGGGAAAAAAAAGCCATCATGGAAACCACTGTCAATCCAAATTTTTCTTTCATAAAGTGAAGGACCACCTATACATCCATCACACACATTAGATGGACCGGACGATTATCTTATGGGTATGGGGCTCTCTAGACTCTCCTCAATGGTAAATGTTGGGGAAAAGAAAGATCCAACATGAGATCTAGAAGAAGAGTCTGGCAGTGGCTTATCCCATCCTTGAGCATGTTAATACGTAGAGAACTTGAGAATAACAGCTGTTGGCCAAAGAAACAATTGGCCAACAGCTATCAGGAATGGTTGGCTACGTTTATGGTACAAGGGTTTTACTGGCCAGGAGAGAAGGGTCTGGGTTTGTCTCCCACTCCCCAACATGACCCTATCTTGACTAGCAATGGAGTTCCTCTTAAGAGCGGAGTTCTTCCCGGGATCTTACCAGTAAAGGGGATGGGACAACTAGGGTTGGAGTCTTCTCTACAATGGTCCCCATAGCATTGGCATGGTCTGCATCTAAGCTTCTGTTTCTAAACCAGTAACTTCCACCTGCTGCAAAACTACAACTCCTAGCATGCCCGGACAGCCGTTGGCTGTCTGGGCATGCTAGGAGTTGTAGTTTTGCAACGTTTGAAGGTCCACAGTTTGGAGACCACTTATTTATAAAAAGGAAAAAAAACTTATCCCCTACAGCGGGATAAGTGTCTGATTGTGGGGGGTCCGACTGATGGGATCTTCCGATACAGATCTATGGGAGAGACGGGGAGGCACGAATGCTGCATCCGCCCCTCTCCCATAGAGATACATGAAGGGGGCGTGTCGGTTGAAACGTCATGCCCGAGAGAGCCGTGGTAGAGCCGGGCCCCATGTAGGAGATCACAGGTGGTTCCCAGCATTCTGACCCCCCGCGATCAGACATTTATGCCCCCTGTGGATAGGGAATACGTTTTTTTTCACTGCATATTTCCTTTAACTTCTAATCCTTTCCATTTAATTCTCATGACCTCAAGTTTTTCATATATTTTTCTTCTTATAGAATTTTAAATTGTTTGGCAGCAATGAAGGTTATTGTGCACTCACATCCCTTATATAATGATATTCACAATACAAATGTCATGTTCTAACCTTCCTAACACAATGATTAGATCAGCCGGATTGAAGAGTGGTATCAAAGAGCGTCTCTTGCTCTGGAGGACCTGGGATACTTGGGCTATTTGCACAGAATGGGGGATCATGCAATTTCTTCTTTCCCCTGTGGTGGCACTGCAGTGCAATCAAACAGTTGCTGTCTGCTACCCTATAGGTTCCATCTGATTACTTGGGGGTCTCACTTTGTAATAACCTTCTTTTGATCCATCTGAGGCTGGGTCCACACTACGTTTTGTCCCATACGGGAGCGCATACGGTAGGAGGGAGCTAAAAGCTCGCGCTCCCGTATGTGACCGTATGCGCTCCCGTATGCCATTCACTTCAATGAGCCGACCGGAGTGAAACGTTCGGTCCGGTCGGCTCATTTTTGCGCCATATGCGCTTTTACAACCGGACCTAAAACTGTGGTCAACCACGGTTTTAGGTCCGGTTGTAAAAGCGCATACGGCGCAAAAATGAGCCGACCGGACCGAACGTTTCACTCCGGTCGGCTCATTGAAGTGAATGGCATACGGGAGCGCATACGGTCACATACGGGAGCGCAAGGTTTTAGCTCCCTCCTGCCGTATGCGCTCCCGTATGGGACAAAACGTAGTGTGGACCCAGCCTTAATCGGGAGCTGAGAAAAGTGGAGATCCTCTTTCAAAATCATTTACCTGTTACTTAAAGGGGTACTCCAGAGGGGGGAAAAAATTCAAATCAGCTAGTAAGAGAAAGTTATATAGATTATTAAATTACTTCTATTTAAAAAGCTTAACCTTTCAAGTACTTATCAGCTGCTGTATGCTCCAGAGAAAGCTGTGTAGTTCTTTCCAGTCTGACCACAGTGCTCTCTGCTGCCACCTCTGTCCATGTCAGGAACTGTTTTCTATGGGATTTGCTTCTGCTCTGGATGGTTCCTGACATGGACAGAGGTGGCAGCAGAGAGCACTTTGGTCAGACTGGAAGTAGTTGTAATGTGAATTGCAGCCTGTTGAAGGTTTTGCTACCATGTTTGCTCAAACAAAAAATTTTATCCAACAATTTCTAACTCCAACTAAGTCCATTCTTGTCTCTCATATTGTCTAATTTCAGCCGTCCTGCGTGAGAATGTTGCAGCCAGGGTGGAGCTGTATCCTGACAATACTTGGAGTGATATGTCATGTCGGCGAGGTCCAGAGTCAGTGCTGGGAAAGCAATAAATGTACAGATCTCAGCAGCGAGGAGGGAATACTGGTAAGAACCATCTGTAGACTATTGTCCGCATCATCCATCATCTATGGTCCATCATGAACTACACATCTCCCCCCAGAGACAACCAAGGGAAGGTCATGTGAGGCATCTCTTATGGACACACATGGCATAGGATTTTTTTCCATCTTTCTTTCTCTCTCAAGACTTGCAACCATCTCGGGGAAAGTGAGGTCAAATGCATTCATGAAAGATGAGTCCATCAAATTCAGTGGAAAAAAAATTCTCAGAATTTCTTTGCCCAATTTTGTAATATTGCTCCAGTTGGTAAGCGAATGATTCCTTCCTCTGCACTAAAGGCACCAATCTGTCTTGTAGTTAAAGGGGTACTCTGCCCCTAGACATCTTATCCCCTATCCAAAGGATAGGGGATAAGATGTCTGATCACGGGTGGTCCCGCATCTCGGGACCACCATGATCTCGACTGCAGCGAACTTTGCTCCATGCTGGATAACTGGCGATGCAGAGGCTTGTGAATTCATGGCAACTCCCCCTCGTGATGTCACAGCCAAGCCCCCTCAATGCAAGTCTCATAGCCGCAGGGAGATCAGAGGCAATGAGATATCCTTTCCCCTATCCTTTGGATTGGGGATAAGATGTCTAGGGGCAGAGTACCCCTTTATTTATGAAGGGTTTATGTAGCTTCTAATCTTGATCTAACTTGGAGAGTGCAAATGGACAATTAATCTAATAAAAAAAAATTTTTTTGCTTTTCTCCAAGAAAATTATACCCAATTTGCTCAAATTTTACACTTAGAACCATCATGATCACTTTTGATTGTGGAGCTTCAACAATGATCTGGGAAATGTCATATTAGGAAACAGCAAGGGATTCTTTTGCTGACATAGCTATGTACAGTACAACCATCTCAGACGAGCTAGTCATTGGATACCTACATCGGGCCCACAATAGTCTTATGTTTTGTGTTTTTTGATGGCCTGATAGTGACCATCTCCATTTTGTAGCATAGTTACAGAGCCAAAGTCTCATTTCTGAATATTCAGAGAGATTCCATTGTAGTTAAAGGAGTACTCTGCTGCTCAACATTGTTTTGAACGCTTAGAGCCGGCACTGATGGCTCGTGACATCACAGCCCTGCCCTCTAGTGGCGTCACACTCCGCCCCTTCAATGCAAGTCTATAGGAGGGAGAGTGGCAGCTGCCTCGCCCCCTCCCATAGACTTGCATTGAGTGGGCATGGCCATGACGTCACGGGCCCCCGGCAGAACATTTTGTTCCGAACACTGAGCAGCGGAGTACCCCTTTAACCTCTTGGGGATGCAGGGCGTATGCATACGCCGTGTATCCCTGATCCTTAAGGACTCCAGTATAACGGGTTTAAACCTTTCTCATCGGCGGAGAACGGGTTAAACCCAGTGGGTCCCGGTTGCTAAGGGCCGCCAGGACCCACGTCTAATGCCGGGCATGGCCGATCGGGCCGATGCCCGGCATTAACCCTTTAGACGCTGCGATCAAAGTTGATCACGGCATCTAAAATGAAAGTAAAAGAATCCTGGCAGATCAGCGGTGCTGATCGGGACTATCATGACAAAATCGTGATGTCCAGATCACCTTACCGGACGACGGGAGGGTCCTCACCTGCCTCTCTGTTGTATCATCGGCAATCTATTGCTCCATGCCTAATAAAAGTTCATTAACTCCTTCCCTATTTAAAGTTTAAAATCACCCCCTTTTCCCATTTTTGTTAAATAAAATAATGTAATAAAGAATAGAAATAATCATATGTGGTAAATGTCCAAACTTTTAAAATATAATGTTTGCTAAACCGCACGGCTGATGGCGTACACGTAAAAAAATACCAAAGTTCAAAATTGTGCATTTTTGGTCACTTCAAATACCATAAAACTATTAATAAAAAGCGATCAAAAAGTCCCATCAAAACAAAAATGGTACCGATAAAAACTACAGATGACGATGCAAAAAATGAGCCCTCATACTGCCCCGTACACGGACAAATAAAAAAGTTATAGGGGTCAGAAAATGCCAATTTTAAACATACAAATTTTGGTGCATGTAGTTTATAATTGTTTTAAGTATTAAAATAAAACCCATATAAATTGGGTATCCTTGTAACCGTATGGACCTACAGAATAGAGATAAGGTGTCATTTTTACCGAAAAGTGCACTGTGTAGAAACAGGAGCTCCCAAAATTTACAAAATGGTCAAAAAGTTTCACCCCACAAATAATGTTTTTTTGGGGTTTTGCCGCAGGTTACATTATAAAATAAGTGGTCATTACAAAGAACAATTGGTGATGCATAAAACAAGCCCTTATATGGGTCTGTAGGTGCAAAATTGAAAGTGTTATGATTTTTAGAAGGGAAGGAGGAAATAGCAAAAATGCAAAAACGAAAATCCTTAAGGTGAAAATAGTCTGAGTACCTAAGGTTTAAAGCTTTGCGTCCTCGTTCATATCTTTCCTCCAAAATCATTACGGAACCGATGCACCATAATATGAGAAGGGAAAGGCGTAATCTTCAATGACACACAATCTGTAACATTGTCGCTCCCACTACTATGTGGGTTAGAGGGGACATATGGCCTCAGCAGGTACCAGGGCTTCCTCTGCACCCCTTATACCTATATCCTACTCTTCCTAATTCACTCTTTGAACCTTCAACTCATCTTCATATTCCGGCACAGTGCTCCCCATATTTGTCCTATTATCTGGTTAACGGTCCTTGTTTTTACCAGGAATGTATTAAAGCCTGCAAGATGGACCTGTCCGCAGAGTCACCAGTGTTTCCTGGGAACGGGCATATGCAACCACTCTCCGAAAACGTCCGGAAGTATGTCATGAGCCACTTCCGCTGGAATAAGTTTGGCAGGAAGAACAGCACCGGTAGTGATAGCAACAATGCTGGTTACAAACGGGAAGATATAGCCAACTATCCCATATTTAACCTGTTCCCTGCGAACGACAACCCAAACACACAAGACAGCAATATGGAAGAAGAAGCATTGGACAGGCAAGACAATAAGAGGTCGTACTCTATGGAACACTTCCGATGGGGCAAACCAGTCGGCAAGAAAAGGAGACCCGTTAAGGTTTTCCCAAGCGATGCGGAAGAAGAGTCGTCGGAAATCTACCCAACGGAGTTCAGAAGAGAGTTGTCTCTAGAGTTTGACTACCCCGAGACCAGCTCCGAAGAAGAAATGGATGACAGCAGGTTAATGGAAAGCCCAATGAAAAAAGATAAGAAGTACAAAATGCATCATTTCCGATGGGCAGATCCACCCAAAGACAAAAGATACGGAGGATTCATGACCCCCGAGCGCAGTCAGACCCCACTAATGACTCTCTTCAAAAACGCCATCATTAAGAATGCCCACAAAAAGGGTCAATAGGACGGAAGAGTCTACACAATCAGCATCCTACAGGGGCTACCAGCATGTCTTTTCTAGGGTCCGATATCTGACCCTGATCAACCACTATGAATCTACTCTGTAGTTAGCCGCATAATCCCGTAACCCATGTTCTGTCACATTTGGTTTTTTGAATGTTCTGTACAAAGTTAGCAGAGTCCATATGGAAAGACCTGCGGCAGCGTTGTACATAAGGGAAAGGTAGATGTTCCTATCGGTGAATCTCTAGTTTTCTGTTTGCTAAATTATTTTCATATCTGACCAAAATGTACAATAATGTAAATGAATGGGAGAATAAACGTTTACAATCTTACTGGCTACCGGTCTAATCCTTCTGTTCCTCATCGTAATATTCCTTTAAAGCCACCCAAAAAAATAAACATACCAACAATAAAGAAGCATTACAGTTTTTTTCCTCCCCATATCATGTACATTCAACATCACTAGTCATACAGCGCCGTTTTTTAATTCACTGCATTTATGGGTTTCATTAATGCAACTGGGTCATGTGATCACCAGTCTGACCCACAGAAAATCACAGTGTTTAATGTCTCAGAGGAAGTGGTCAGTCCTGGGTCATATGACTTCCTATAAACTATAGGCTGACATAATCTGATATCAGATCCCTTCTGCCAGCTCCCAGACCGCTCCAGCTCTATCTGTATACTGCTGCTGCTATCTCTATAGGATAAGGGTCTATAGTAGTTATACACCTCCCTACAGCTCTGTCTATATACCGCTGCTGTCTCTATGGGATCAGGATATATAGTATCCCCGCAATCTCCGTGAAGCACCCGCATGTGTTTTCGGGACTGGAGAAGTGACATAATGCCACGCCCCCTTGTGACATCATGCCACTCCCCTTCAATTCATGTCTATGGGAGGGCGTGATGGCCGACATGAATGGAGGGGGTGTGGCATGACATCACGAGGGGGGCATGGCATTGTGTTATGTCTCCAGTCCTGGAAAGAAAGAGCTTTATGAGACTGGAGACACAGCCCCCCATAGAATATGGGTGCTGCACGGAGATTGTGGGGGGTCCCAGCGGCAGGCCCCAGTGATCAGACATCTTATCCCCTATGCTTTGGATAGAGGATAAGATGTCTTTGGCCAGATAACCCCTTTAAAGTTATCAACATTAGTGTTGGGCGCGAATATTCGCATTTCAAATTTTTATCATGAATATCGCAATTTTGCAAATTCCTCGAATATTGCGAATATATTTGCTATATATTCGAAATTACGAATATTCACTTTTTTCCGCATATGCGCATATTCCTTCACTTGATTCTAATTGACCCACTTTTCACTTGTGGGTCAATTAGAATGATGCAAATACACTTCTCAGAGGTTATCAACAATATCCCCAGCAACCAATAGTAAAGTTGCCCACCCCCTCACTGTTTTCTCCAATACGCAAATATGCTAATATTTGCATATGCGAATATTCGCATATGCGAATATTCGCATATGCGAATATAACAAATACGCAAAATTCGCGAATATAAGACGAATATTCATCTATATATTCGCAAAATATCGCGAATTCGAATATGAGCAATGCCGCTCATCACTAATCTACATATAAGGAGGTGATCATGGGGGCAGGCCCGTCGCTAAAGGAGAGGCAAACCAAGCTGCCCTGGGCCCCAAGCAGAGCCGGTACTTGTTGTGCTTCCTTTAAAGCTGCAGCCGCCTGAGCACCTCTCGAGTTCCTCTCCTTCCATGTAGCGTGGCCGAGCTACTCTTCCTCCTGGCCGTCAGTCCGGCCGGGTACCGCATGGTACAGGAACAGGAGATTCAGTTTCCTTTTCCCGGCCGGACTGACAGGAAGTGGACACTGAGTGCTCACTTCCTTTCAGCCCGGCTGGGAACAGGAAACAGAATCTCATGTACCACGCGCTACCCTGAGTGACAGCCAGGAGGTAGAGGAGCCCGGCTACAGGGTCCAGGGAAAGAGCCGGAGGAGGTAACTGAGAACATAGGTAGGGTAGGGAGGGGGAAAAACATAGAGGGGGGGGGACATAGGGAGGGGGGGAGTAAGAAGGACACAGGGAGGGGGGGAATAATAAGGACACAGGGAGGGGGGAGTAAGGCTCGGTTCACACCACGTTTTGTTAACTACGGTCCCCGTATACGGCTGGGAGGAGGGGGGCGGGGCTTAATCGTATTCGGGAACCGTATTTTATTCAGCCGTATTCGGGAACCGTATTTTATGCATGTCTATGAGCCGACCGGTGTGAACTGCAGCCTCCGGTCGGCTTCGTTTTCGGCCGTATGCGGTTTCCCGACCGCAAGCAAAAGCGTGGTCGGCCACGTTTTTGACTGCGGTCGGGAAACCGCATACGGCCGAAAACGAAGCCGACCGGAGGCTGCGGTTCATTCCGTTCGGCTCATAGACATGGATTAAATACAGTTCCCGAATACGGCTGAGTGCGGGCGCCGCGATTAAGCCCCGCCCCCCTCCTCCCAACCGTATACGGGAACCGTAGTTAACAAAACGTGGTGTGAACCCAGCCTAAGAAGGACAGGGGGAGGGGGGAGTAAGAAGGACACGGGGCCTTGTCTATTTTGCTTGGGGCCCCCAAATTCCTTTCAACGGCCCTGCATGGGGGTCCAACCACTAGGACTGCCAGCAATCATTAGAATGGAGGCCAATTGTTTCCTGAATTATTGTAGCAGCCGCACACAAGCTCAGCCACAGCTCCATTCACTGACAATAGGACACCTGGATATTGCAGAGTGCAGCTCATGGCAATGTTTGGAAGCCCCATAAAGAATGAATGGAGTGACTGCTGAGCATGTGCGTTGCCACTACATTTGTCCAGTGGGGGCCCCAGTGTTTGGACCCCCACCAATCCGCTAATTAGCCCCTATTCTGTGGATAGGGGATAACACCTTTAAAGAGGTATTCCAGTGTAAGCTAAAAATGTAAAAAATTAAAAAACAATATTCTGCTGGGGTCAGGGGACAATAGAATAAAAAGGGATACTTAGCGAGCCCTGGTAAGGTCCATCGCAGGTCCTGATCGCCTCTACTTCTCTCTTCTTTTTGCTTCCAAAACGAGCCCTTGAAGCAGTCACTGGTCGCTGCAGCATTTAATCTCAGCATGGGATTGGCTGAGCCAGAAGGTCATGACCTGATCGCTCGTCATGGATGTAGAAAAAGAGAGAAGATCAAGGGAACACTTACATTGACGTGATCTAAGGTGATACAAGGTGCTCAACCCCAAGTGCAATTGTGCACCTACGTTGGACTGGAGGACCTGCACCTATGGATCACAATATGGTTTCACAACTGTGGTTAATGTAAACAATGACCCTCAAAACTGATGTAAAACTGAGACATTAGCCAGTATATCAAGGGACCCGACAAAGGCAAACGGGCCTTTTGCCTTTTGATTCCATTCCCCCACCACAGCAGCACAATGTTTTATAACCAAACACTGGAATACCCCTTTAAGGGTCTTTTCTGCTTTCTTAACCCCTTAAGGACCAAGTGTTTTTCCGTTTTTTTGCACTTTCATTTTTTCCTCATTACCTTTTAAAAATTATAACCCTTTCAATTTTGCACCTAAAAATCCATATGAGGGCTTATTTTTTGGGCCATCAATTCTACTTTGTAATGACATCAGTCATTTTACCCAAAAATCTATGAGGAAACCAAAAAAAATTATTGTGCGACACAATTGAAGAAAAAAACACCATAAGGGACTATAACATGCATTACATTGATCTCTCATACTGTTCATTGCTATGCCATAGCATAGCATTGATCAGTGTTTCTGCCGCTTGACCTCTCCTGCCTGGAGAGGGATGCCGGGATTTCACCGCGGCGGTCCTGAACAGCACCACTGAGCTGTTTACTTTCGTTTTAGATGCGGCGATCAAGTTTGATCACCACGTCTAAAGGGTTCATGCCGGACATCAGCCGATCGGTGATGTCCGGCATTAGCCGGGGGTCCTGGTTGCTCATAGCAACTGGGACTAGCTGGGTATGATGCGCACTCACCTGCTGAACGCGCGTCATACCTTGGGAGCTGCAGATGGAGTTAATTTACGTTCATTTGCGGCAAAGGGTTAAATCAACTGGCCCCAGAAAGTTAAACAGATTTGTAAATGACTTCTATTTAAAAAATCTTAATCCTTCCAGTACTTATCAGCTTCTGTATGGTACATTTCTTTTAGAATTTCCTTTCTTTCTGAACACAGTGCTCTTTGCTGCCCCCTCTGTCCATCTTAGGAACTGTCCAGAGCAGGAGAGGTTTGCAATGGGGATTTGCTCCTGCTCTGGACAGTTCCTGAGATGGACAGAGGTGTCAGCGGAGAGCACTGTTGTCAGACAGAAAATAACTACATAACTTCCTGTGGAGGATACAGCAGCTTAAGATTTTTATATATAAGTCATTTACAAATCTGTTTAACTTTCTGTCCCCAGTTGATTTAAAAAAAAGTTTTCCATCGGAGTACCCCTTTAATGCAAATGGAGGAGACCACAGAAGGAACTCAAAAGTAGAGCGTGCTCTATGGTGCTTTGCTGTCATGTGGCGATGACCACTTCTGGACCACGATGGAAAATAAAAGGAACCTTATTAGATATAGGACAACGCATATTGAGAGGTGAAATCCTCCCTTCCTCAGGTCTATTCTACTGCGTCCTTGAGGTCTCAGACTGGGATTTGACCCTCAGGGGACCAGACAAAGGCAAACGGGAACCATCGGCTTAAATGTTTTGTATTGCACTGTGATATGTGGTGCTGCTGATGGGGGATGTTTTGCGCTGCACTGTGGTAAATGGGGCTGCGTGGGGGAGATGTTTTGTTCTGCACTGTGGTATTTGTTGCTGCTGGGAAGGTGTTTTGTGTTGCACTGTGATATGTGGTGCTGCTGATGGGGGATGTTATGTGCGGCACTGTGGTAAATGGGGCTGTGTGGGGGAGATGTTTTGTTCTGCACTGTGGTATTTGTTGCTGCTGGGAAGGTGTTTTGTGTTGTACTGTGATATTTGGTGCTGCCGTTGGGAGGGGGGTGTTTTGCGCTGCACTGTGGTATTTGGTGCTGCTGGTGGGGTGTTTTGTACTGCACTGTGGTATTTGGTGCTGCTGTTGGGGAGGGGGGTGTTTGGTGCTGCACTGTGGTATTTGGTGCTGCTGGTGGGGTGTTTTGTACTGCACTGTGGTATTTGGTGCTGCTGTTGAGGAGGGGGGAGTTTTGTGCGGCACTGTGGTATTTGGTGCTGCTGGTGGGGAGGGGGTGTTTGGTGCTGCACTGTGGTATTTGGTGCTGCTGGTGGGGTGTTTTGTACTGCACTGTGGTATTTGGTGCTGCTGTTGGGGAGGGGGGTGTTTTGTGCTGCACTGTGGTATTTGGTGCTGCTGTTGGGGAGGGGGGTGTTTTGTGCTGCACTGCGGTATTTGGTGCTGCTGGTGGGGTGTTTTGTACTGCACTGTGGTATTTGGTGCTGCTGTTGGGGAGGGGGGTGTTTTGTGCTGCACTGTGGTATTTGGTGCTGCTGTTGGGGAGGGGGGTGTTTTGTGCTGCACTGCGGTATTTGGTGCTGCTGGTGGGGAGGGGGGTATTTTGTGCTGCACTGTGGTATTTGGTGCTGCTGTTGGGGAGGGGGGTGTTTTGTGCTGCACTGTGGTATTTGGTGCTGCTGTTGGGGAGGGGGGTGTTTTGTGCTGCACTGTGGTATTTGGTGCTGCTGGTGGGGTGTTTTGTGCTGCACTGTGGTATTTGGTGCTGCTGTTGGGGAGAGGGTGTTTTGTGCTGCAGTGTGGTATATGGTGCTGCTGGTGGGGTGTTTTGTGCTGCACTGTGGTATTTGGTGCTGCTGTTGGGGAGGGGGTGTTTTGTGCTGCACTGTGGTATTTGGTGCTGCTGGTGGGGTGTTTTGTGCTGCACTGGGGTATTTGGTGCAGCTGGTGGGGAGGGGGGTGTTTTGTGCTGCACTGTGGTATTTGGTGCTGCTGGTGGGGTGTTTTGTGCTGCATTGTGAAATTTCATGCTGACCCCAGGCTAGATTCTTTAAAAAATACAGACCTCAGACCAGACCTTATATAGACTTCAGACAAGGTAAAACTTAAAAAAAAAGACCCCAGACCAGACTTGCCTTACTATAGGCCCCCGATTCCTGCGTTCACAGACTGCAGACCAGACTACCCCCTGTCCTTTATAATACAGGTATCTTCTTACGAGGCAGAGAGGCCTTAGGTACCTGCACCTCTAATGACTGTATTCATTTCATTTGCCGTCTTTGCTTTTTTTTTTTTTGCATTTTTCTTTAGATTTTTATTAAGTTGCGTTTGAATTTTATCATACTGACCCCTCCCTTGTGTGTTATACATATACAGTGGTCCCTCAACATATGATATTAATTGGTTCCAGGAGAACCATCATATGTTGAAACCATCATATGTCGAGTACATATGTCTATGTAAAAATGGTAATTGGTTCTGGGGCCTCGGAACCATTGTATGTTGAATACATATCTCTATGGGAAACTGCTAATTGGTTCTGGGATGACCATTGTATGTGGAGTGTATGGGGAGTGTTTAACAAACCAAGGTGCCTCCAGGTGTTGCACAACTACAACTCCCAGCATGCATGTACAGCCATTGACTGTCTGGGCATGCTGGGAGTTATAGTTTTGCAACAGCTGGAGGCACACTGATAGGGAAACATTGATGTATGGGGTGTATTGTGTGTATATGTATTGTATGTGATGTGTGACATCGCATACAGTACTGTACAGTTCTTTAAATACCTTCAGGGGGGGACAGAATGTCCTCCATTACCATCCTGCCGACTACAGCTCTATAGGAAAGGAAGGGGAGGGCAGCCAGCAGCTCATTGGATGCCTGCAGCAAGATGCTGCAGGCTATTGGCTATGGCTGCACTGGGGGGCGGGGCTTACACAGAGCTCACAGTGGAAGCCTGTATGAGTTAGCAGGACAGCATGTGAGTAACAGGAGGCAGAACGGGGGACACGGGGACATTAAACAACTATCTGTCAGATGCTGAAGTTGTCAGCGCTGTCAGATAGCTGTTTGTACGATGGCCCCGACACACAGCAGCATCATATGTCGATGCTGCCTTCAACATACGATGGGCTCTGAGAGGCCATCATATGTTGAAATGATCATATGTCGGGGCCATCATAAGTCGGGGGGTCACTGTATATTTTTTTTATAATTGGTAATGTGCATAACAAACTGTACATCTATGGTTCTTTTCATATGTGTACGTGTGTATATATACAGTGGTCCCTCAACATACGATGGTAATCCGTCGTTTGTTGAAACCATCGTATGTTGAGGGATCCGTGCAATGTAAAGTATAGGACAGTGGTCTCCAACCTGCGGACCTCCAGATGTTGCAAAACTACAACTCCCAGCATGCCCGGACAGCCAACGGCTGTCCGGGCATGCTGGGAGTTGTAGTTTTGCAACATCTGGAGGTCCGCAGGTTGGAGACCACTGGTATTGGAGGTTATACTCACATGTCCCCGCCGCTCCGGTCCATCACCGCTCGTCACCGCTGCCCTGGATGTCGCCCTCCATCAATGTCACCGCGTCCCTGTGGTGTCCCCGACGCTCCAGGAAGGTCTCTGCTGCCTGGGAACGTCGCTCTCCGTCGCCGCCATCACGTCACTACACACGCCACTCCTATTGGATGACAACGATGGAGAGCGCCGACGATGCAGGGGATCCTGAAGAGGACGCGCCGGAGCCCCGAGGACAGGTAAGTGATCTTCAGCGGACCACACGGGGCACCGTAAACGGCTATCCGGTGGCAGCTGAAGCAGTCTGCGCTGCCGGATAGCCGTTTATGCGATGGCCCCGACATACAAAAGCATCGTATGTTGATGCTGCCTCTAAGAGGCCATTGTATGTTGAAATGATCGTTTGTTGGCGCCATCGTAGGTCGGGGGGTCACTGTATATTTATATATATATATATATATATATATGTATATATATAGTTCTATTCACTGGAAAGCACATTAAATCTACAATACATGACTGAAATAGGCCATCCTTACTGACACAATGGTAAGTTCTAGTACCGGCACCCGACATGAACCAAGGCACGGACAACAGAGAGAACGTATTGTATTACATCTTCTAAACATCCCATCATTTTCTATGAGAGATGAACATGGGTGACACATTATGTAGGAAGAAGCCATGACTACGGTGGACTGTGAATCATCTTAGGTCTTTTCTCTTCATAGTTCACAGTCCTTGCAGAACTAGATAAAAGTGGAGGCATCACTAGGACATCAAAGAAGAAAGGACGTGCAAAGTAGCTCTTGTGCCATCTTTTCCAGGTAGCTATACATTAAAGTCAGTGTTTCACTCCAACTAGGTGTCTTAGAACATGATTGGATGCGCGTTCTGTGCCCATGGCAGAGGTCACAGAATAGAAAATCAGATACTCATCTGGCGCTCGCAGGATCCGTCCAGGTGGTCAATAAGGTAAAAGACTACAGGTGTGGTAAAGAGTTCAGTCTTTATTTGTTCATAAAGGACAGACAACGCGTTTCGAGGGATCGCCCCTCTTCCTCAGGTCATGGGTACAGAGACAGGTAACATAATGCTTTTTATATGCACAAAAAGACCGCGAAAATCGGCTGGTTGGGTGACGTCACAGTCAGGTGTGCTTGTCAGGGAGGGGCAATGGGAAAGGTAAAGAAAAAAAAAAAAATTTTTTTAAAAAGGCAGTGTTGAAATACTGTTTGCAAATGCTCAAAATGTCTTTGATATTTAAGTCCATAGCAGGGGGGAAAGGTGATTGTGAGTTTTGCCGTGGTTGAGAGTCACTCGGTCTGATGCTTGCGCTTCGTGCCGTCCGGTCATGGATGCGTGCTGGTACTCCGTGTATCGTTGGGGTTTCTGGTGGTTATCATCGTATGCCGCTGCGGTTGGCAGGTTCTCGGTTCGGCAAGGGAGGGGCTGTGGAGGTGCCTTGTAGGCGCTGCAGTCCCCCTGTCCGCGGACCACCGCCGCGCATGCGCAGACGGCCGTGTGTCAGCGGAGCAGTACACAGGTAAGGGAGGATATTGGCCGTATTGTACCTGCTACTTTTTCGGGATATGAAGCAGGACATATGTACGATAATGTTTCCGTTTTGCCATTGTCATTTATCAAAGTCCCACGTAATTGCGGAGGCAAGGCAGTGGGGGGGCGTGGGTGAGACATATTGGTGTCATATGTAGAATGGGTGCACATCGGTAAAACACATTAAGTGTTTGTGGTGCAGACGTCCGGAGTAAGTGTTCTCCAAAGTTCCAACATCTTATGGACTTTTGGAGAGTAAACTTATCTACAACTTCCGATTACGTGCCAAGATGAAGGCCAATGTTTTTGTCAATGAGAAGGATTTATAAATACATTGTAGACAGATGAGACGTAGCACAAGGTGGATCATCCACAAGATTAAATAAGTATATAAAAGCGCTATAATATTCCACCGCACCACCCACACAACCCCAGGTAGAAAACAATGACGTTTTGAAGAAGTAAACAGTAAGCGTCATGCGACAACTTTTCAAGGACCTGAAGACGACATTAAGACAATCAACTCAGACTAAGAAACTATTGTTCATCTCAAGATTATATAAATGTCATAGAAACAGAAGAACATCAACACGTGAACATTACAGTGAATATATCATTCATCAGCCGGACCAAGGTTTTCTGGATCTTTATATGTCTTAAAGTCATCATCATACTTTTCTAGTCGTCGTCATACTGAAAGTTCAGACCCCGACTAGAATAAGCCAAGAGAAGTGCATGCTAAACGTGTTCTCTCCTGGCTGTGTGTCACTTGACCAAGACCACCGGAATGAGTAAAGTCTATGGGGTCATCTTGGTCACGTAGAAACAGATCAGGGAGAGAAGAGCTTGGATACACGCTTCTCTCCCTGCTTCTGGTGGTTGGTAGGGGTCTGAACAACTCTGAAGACCCTGACCGATAAAAACTATTGACACCTCCCTCGGACATGTCAAACGTTTTATTTTATGACAGATGCACCTAATAATTCATGTGGAGTTGCTCCATTTTTAGTGGGCAGCTTATTGTGCTTGGTCTCTGGTTATAGATACCAAGATAGATTCCTTACAGCAAGGTCTGATCTGCAGTTTATGAAAGGGTTAAGGGTAGGATTGGCTCAACTACTGAGACATATATATATATATATATATACATTTTTTTTTATTGATAAAATATATTTATCAATTTAAAATTTTAATTAGGATAATAGGAAAGAAGCATGTTAAGAGAGGAATATCTAGAATTAGGAATATATATATATATATATATATATATATATATATATATATATATATAATATGGGGCATGTATGGGCAGGGAAGAGTGAAGCCCTAAACACACCTTCTCCCACTTGCCTGGCCTACATGCGTACGCCCCCTAGGCAACAGGTCCACAACCACGGTGAAAGTCCCTGTCTGAGTAAGTGCAGGGAGTAAAATGTCAACAAAATAAACTTACAATACAGATGGAGGTCGGGACACTGTCAGGAATCACACGCACAACAGAAATTAAAAATATACACACAATATGTCACAGTCCACAGGCTGAGTCAATGCCAAGAGATAACAGAAAAGCCGAATCGTAGAAACAAGAGAGAAGTCAGAGAGTGGAGACAATGGGTCAAATATGTTAGTAATACAAGATACAGTACAAACGCTTCATAACCAAGCAAAGGAAAAAAGAGAGCGGCAACTCACCGAACTGACGTCGTTCGACTTCTTTATTGCATGTAATACTCACATAAAATCATAGGGAGGGGACATACACAGGGGGGATTCCAACAGGCGACAAGCTCCGTTTCGCACCGATCAGTGCTTCATCCGGCCATACAACTTTGTCTGGATTAGTGCACTTTATACACAGGTAAGACCCATTAGTGACCACCCACACACGTGATTCACAACATCTGAGGGGAGGTGGAGCTTTTACAGGTATACTGCGGGGTCTGCTTTTTCATTTAACCCTAAAGGGCCCGTTGCATTGGATCTCAAAATACAATTCAACTCCCTTTTGAGAAGTGTCCTCTCTGTATTTTCTCCTTCTCTGTGTTCTATTTTTTCAAGACCCACAAATCGGAGGGTTTCAGGGTTATTCCCATGAGCCTCTCTTACATGGGATATTAGACGGGGTGCCCCTTGTCTGTCCGTGCGGATGGAGTAAAAATGCTCCCTAATCCGTGTCTTTCCAATGTAATAAAAGCCGCATGGGCAGAAAATAGCGTACACAATGGCCCTCATTTACTAATGTGAACCCAAGTCTTTTTCAGTCACATGACCTATGCGACACTGTTTGCGACCAAAAAAACACTCCGTTTTGAAAACTCTCCGAGTGTTTAGTAAAACACACCAAATGGGTGGGTTTTAAACGAAATGGGGCGTGTTCTCGGAGTATAAGGTGAAACACACGGAAAAAGTGTGAGATTTTGAAAATGAAAACCCGACAGCCAGCAGCAGTTGGAAAGTTCATAAAAATGGAGGGTTTTTAAAGGGGTATTCCAGGAAAAAACATTTTATATGTATATCAACTGGCTTCAGAAAGTTAAACAGATTTGTAAAGTATATGTGTTATAAATATAAAATATTTATAGATACCAGTCCTCTAAAGTACTGCAGATATAGGGTGGAAGTAAAGTGAAGAATAAAGAAATGGAACAGATAGTATAAATGAATGGAAAATTATTTATAACAATTGATGTATGTCGTCACCTTTAGCAGGGCCCTTGCGTGGGGTGAACGGCGATACTGGTTGATAACAATAAAATATATAATGGTATTAAAATGTAATTAAAAATATTATTAATATTAATGAAAATATCAATTATGATAAATATGCTGTAAAAAATTAATCTCACTCGCTTATTGCACTTATTGGACCATATAGCTACTGAAGAAAATGTTCGTGACATTGAAACGCGTCTAGCTTGCCACAGTATATACGCTATTGCACAATAACCACAAAGACTATCATAATTGCCATCCGAGATTACCTACGTGAGTCCCGGACATCATCTCTACAGGCCGGACGCCTGCCGTGCCAGCCCGGGACCCACGAACCGCCGGAGAACCACTCACCCATCACACAGACGGGCTCACACAAGACGCAGCCGTCCCCAGCACAGGACGCAGTCGTGACAGCCGCACCAGCCGTGACAGCCGAAGCAGTAACCTATCCTGCAGTGGGTGAGTGGTGCTGTGCAGCGTTAATCATTACAAGTGTTACACAGTCAGTACGCTTCTAAGACACCTCTACATCTACTAGTAATACCATCACAATCACCAACGAACTATACCTATGAACTGTATCTACAAACTACATAGGAGGTATACACAAGTATACAATCTCACCAACTGTATCATTTATGGATCCAATACACTGAATGGACTAAGTGCAATAAGCGAGTGAGATTAATTTTTTACAGCATATTTATCATAATTGATATTTTCATTAATATTAATAATATTTTTGATTACATTTTAATACCATTATATATTTTATTGTTATCAACCAGTATCGCCGTTCACCCCACGCAAGGGCCCTGCTAAAGGTGACGACATACATCAATTGTTATAAATAATTTTCCATTCATTTATACTATCTGTTCCATTTCTTTATTCTTCACTTTACTTCCACCCTATATCTGCAGTACTTTAGAGGACTGGTATCTATAAATATTTTATATTTATAACACATATACTTTTTTAGCTATAGGCCTTTTTGGGTGAAGGCAACACCGTTAACCTCAAGTACCATCTCTATCCTAGGTGAGCTACACACACTACATATTCTATAGATTTATAAATTACTTCTATTAAAAAAATCTTAATCCTTTCAGTACTTATGAGCTTCTGAAGTTAAGGTTGTTCTTTTCTGTCTAAGTGCTCTCTGAGGACACCTGTCTTGGGAAACGCCCAGTTTAGAAGCAAATCCCCATAGCAAACCTCTTCTAAACTGGGCGGTTCCCGAGACAGGTGTCATCAGAGAGGACTTAGACAGAAAAGAACAACCTTAACTTCAGAAGCTCATAAGTACTGAAAGGATTAAGATTTTTTAATAGAAGTAATTTACAAATCTGTTTAACTTTCTGGAGCCAGTTTTTCCCTGGACAACCCCTTTAATGATGTTCACAACAACAGCCATTAGAGACGTTATTTGCATCTCTCAGGATAGATTAACGAGCTGGCGGTTGATTTTGTGCCCTTTCGTCAGCCTTTCTTTACATGGACTATTTGTGTAAACTTTAAAATTAATTTTGATAAGTGATGGATATGTTGATTGTTATTGCTTTGAACATAGTCATTTTCTACAAACGTCCTCTCTTCTCAATAGGGTCTCCAAGTCTGCATTTAAAAAAAATAAAAAAATTTTTTTTTTACTCGCCTAGTTTGTGCGACCAAACAATATTCCGTGTGACAGAAAATACCCGACACTTGTAACACAATAATAAATAAGGTGAGAAAAATAATGGAGGAAAAAAAAAAAAACTCTCCGGTCTTAGTAAATGAGGCCCAATGTTTTGGGATTTGCAGGTTATCAGAAACATGGGCCCCAATCTTATGTACCTGACGGCCATCTTGTATTTTAGATTTCCTTTCGGGGCAAGGTCGCCCAATCACGTAGTTTTCCTTTTTTTTTCTCCTGCTCTCAGGACATCTCCTATTGTTTTGTTCTTTTTATACGTAATTCTTGGTCTCCTATATGGACATTTATCAACGGGTTTAGTCAGGTTTTCTTTACTATTATTGTCGCAAAATTGTCGCAACTGCGACTACGCCATTTTTCGTGCGAAATTTTGACTGGAAAGCCAGAAAAGCAAGTTTTCCAAAAATTAACTACGTAGTAATAATTTTAAAATGGACTACGGGTAGTCAGGTATTTATTAACTGCGACAGTCGCAACTGCGCAAAAAAAAAGTCGCAACAGGGTTAAAAATTGACTAAATTTACTCCAGTTCAAACATGGAGCAGAAAAAGCTACTACCAAAGTAAAAAAGGGAAAATTGCTTACGTGAAAGAAAATGATCAACAGGCTGAAACCAGATGATAAATACGTCACACATACCGTATTTTTCGCCGTATAAGACGCACTTTTTCTTCACCAAAACTGGGGGGAAAAAGTCGGTGCGTCTTATACGGCGAATACACCCCTATCGCGGCGGTCCCTGTGGCCATCAACGGCCGGGACTCACGGCTAATACAGGACATCACCGATCGCGGTGATGCCCTGTATTAACCCTTCAGACGCGGCGATCAAAGCTGACCGCCGCGTCTGAAGGGAAAGTGACACTAACCCGGCTGTTCAGTTGGGCTGTTTCACCGCGGCGTCCCGAACAGCCCGACTGAATAGCCGGGTTAGTGCTTACAGGACACCGGGAGGGACCTTACCTGCCTCCTCGGTGTCTTCTCCGTTCAGGGATCCCCTGTATGGCCGGCGCTCTCCTTCCTCGTCATCATGTCGTCGCGTACGTGCGTAACAACGTGATGGCGGCGACGGAGAGCGAGGATACCCGGCCGGCAGCGGAGACGTTCCGGAGCGACAGGGACACGGCGACAGCGATGGAGCGACATCCAGGGCAGCGGTGACGGGTCCGGAGCGGCGGGGACACGTGAGTATTACCTCCTATGCAGTGGTCTTCAATCTCCGGACCTCCAGATGTTGCTAAACTACAACTCCCAGCATGCCCGGACAGCCAACGGCTGTCCGGGCATGCTGGGAGTTGTAGTTTTGCAACATCTGGAGGTCCGCAGGTTGAAGACCACTATTGAGTTCAAAATCTTTATTTTTTTAGATTTTGCCCCTAAAAATTCTGTGCGTCTTATACGCCGGTGCGTCCTATAGGGCGAAAAATACGGTAAGCAAAAAAAAAGTAAGGAAAAAATTACTAAAAAAAAAAAGGATCCATAAGCAAACATTGATAAATGTCCCTCATTGTCGCTACAGTCTTTAATGTCTCATCTGACTCTAGAATCTACCGATTTCTTCTTGTTGCTGCTTCTATCGTTTTATTCATTGGGGAATTATTGAATATGAAGGTGAAACATTTCTCTGGAATTACTTAGATTTTTTCACATAATAAAACATTTCTGTCTTTCTGGTTTGCTTTCAGTCTACTTTTTTATTAATTCGTTAGGATAAGCTCTTTCTTTTACCTTAAAGGGGTATTCCAGGAAAAAACTTTTTATATGTATATCAACTGGCTCCAGAAAGTTAAACAGATTTGTGAATTACTTCTATTAAAAAATCTTAATCCTTTCAGTACTTATGAGCTTCTGAAGTTAAGGTTGTTCTTTTCTGTCTAAGTGCTCTCTGATGACACCTGTCTCGGGAAACGCCCAGTTTAGAAGAGGTTTGCTATGGGGATTTGCTTCTAAACTGGGCGTTTCTCGAGACAGGTGTCATCAGAGAGCACTTAGACAGAAAAGAACAACCTTAACTTCAGAAGCTCATAAGTACTGAAAGGATTAAGATTTTTTAATAGAAGTAATTCACAAATCTGTTTAACTTTCTGGAGCAAGTTGATTTTCTATTTCAATTTTCTAACTTTGAAGCTCTCTACTTGTAAGAAAAATGGTTATTCCAAATAAATTTTATTTTTATTCACAAATACAATATGTCCACTTTATGTTGGCATCATAAAATGGACATATTTTAGCTTTTTGGGAAAATTTGAGGGCTTCAAGGTAGAGCAGCAATTTTCAAAAATTTCATGAAAATTGCAAAATCTGAAGGGACAGATGTTACAGAACTACAACTCCCAGCATGCCTGGGCAGTCTAGGCATGCTGAGAGTTGTAGTTTGGCAACATCTGGAGGGCTACCGTTTGGGCACCACTGTAACAGTGGTCTCCAAACTGTGACCCTCCAGATGTTGCAAAACTACAACTCACAGCATGCCCAGACAGCCTTTGGCTGTCTGGGCATGTTGGGAGTTGCAGTTTGGCCTTCCTAGTGGTTGCCACAGTAAAGATCACTTTACTTTCACTTTCATTCCCCCCCCCCCCCCCCCGCCACCGTAGTTTCCCTACCTGAGCCAGGATCCAGCAGTCTCCAGCGACGATCGGGGGTCCCCAGGCATCTTCTCCTCCAGGTACCGGCCTCCATCTTCTCCTCACGTTCCCCTCGACATCCAGGGGTGGCAAAATCCATGGCAACCCACTGTCCTGCTCTGCCATTGGTCAGAATCAGTTCTGACCAATGGCAGGGGATAGGAGGAGATCGCAGCACTGCAACCTCGCTCCTAGCCCTCAGGATGATCGGGGCTGTTAGTGACCGCTCCGATCATGCCTATTTTCCAGGTGATCGGGTCACCAGAGACCCGATAGCCCGGAATGGCAGAAAATCGCATGTCTGAATTGACATGCGATTTTCTGTGATCGCCGACATGGGGGGGTCTCAGGACCCTCCCGGTCCGATCCCCACCCGGCTAGCGGCGGGGACCGGAATTCCCACGGGCGTGAGCATACGCCCCACGTCCTTAAGGACTCGGGATGCAGGCCGTATGCATATGCCTAGCATCCTTAAAAGGTTAAATATAAGAGACAAAATCAGAAAATTGTTTCCAGGCTGAGAACAGCACAGCACTCTGCACTCCTGTCTTTCCCCCATGCTGATGTAACTAGCAGTTGCAGTGTAACGCTGTGGTATATGCAATTCACACACACACACACAATTAAGGATTGCTTTGAGTGTACACATATTTTTCCTCAAAGATTGCCAAAAACAAATTTGCATATGTACAGGAGACCGCAGTCCCCATTGGGGTTCCGGTCTCCTGTCTATACCAGGTATCCGCATATTTAAAGGTACTTTTCATTAAAACGAAGTACAGGCCTTCACATATGAATTCTACAAAGGCATTCGACTTGCCGGTCTGCAACAGATATTCTTTTACAGCCTGTACACCCGCATCATGTGGGATGCGGGTGTACAGGCTGACAACGTCTATGGAGCATATCTTGAAGCCTTCCTCCCGATATAGATCCTCGTGTGTCTTTTGTGTAGGACGGGAAAGAGGGCAGAAGGGGTTTTAGGAGCCAGTCTATATACTGGGAAAGGTGCTCTGTCACTGAGCCGATCCCGGAGTGTAGCGACTAGGAGACCAAGAATTACATATAATAAGAACAAAACAATAGGAGATGTCCTGAGAGCAGCCCAGAACAAGGAGAAAAAAAAAGTAAAACTACATGGTTGGGCGACCTTGCCCTGAAAGGAAATCTAAAATGTAAAAACTGAAATTACTGTAAATATAACATGGCAGTCAGGTACATAAGATTGGGGCCCATGTTTCACACAGTAAATGAACTGATAACCTGCAAATCCATAAACATTGTGTACGCTATTTTCTGCCCATACGGCTTTTATTACATTGGAAATACGCGCCGCCAGCTGTTTGGGCGGATTAGGGAGCATTTTTACTCCATCCGCACGGACAGACAAGGGGCACCCCGTCTAATATCCCATGTAAGAGAGGCTCATGGGAATAACCCTGAAACCCTCCGATTTGTGGGTCTTGAAAAAATAGAACACAGAGAAGGAGAAAATACAGAGAGGACACTTCTCAAAAGGGAGTTGAATTGGATTTTGAGATCCAATGCAACGGGCCCTTTAGGGTTAAATGAAAAAGCAGACCCCGCAGTATACCTGTAAAAGCTCCACCTCCCCTCAGATGTTGTGAATCACGTGTGTGGGTGGTCACTAATGGGTCTTACCTGTGTATAAAGTGCACTAATCCAGACAAAGTTGTATGGCCGGATGAAGCACTGATTGGTGCGAAACGGAGCTTGTGGCCTGTTGGTATCCCCCCTGTGTATGTCCCCTCCCTATGATCTTATGTGAGTACAGTGGTTCCCCAACATATGATGGTAATTCATTCCAAACAACCCACCGTTTGTCGAATCCATCGTATGTTGAGGGATCCGTGCAATGTAAAGTATAGGAAGCTGTACTCACCTGTCCCCGCCACTCCGGACCAGGTCCTCACCGCTCCCGATGCTGTCCCAGGGGCTCCTGATGCTGTCCCGCTGCTCCGGCGTCTTCTTCAGGATCCTCCGGCTTCTTCCGCATCTTCCCCAGGGTCCGGGCCTCGCTTTCTGGTGACGTTATTACGTTGCAGCGCCAGCGTGGCGTGCGTCACGACGTAATAACGACGCCGGAAAGCGAGGCCCGGACCCTGGAGGAGATGCAAAAGACGCCAGAGGATCGCGAAGTGGACCCGGAGCAGCGGGGATAGGTAAGTGAACCTGCCCGGGATGCTTAAACTGCTATCCGACAACAGCTTAAGCATTTTGCGCTGTCGGGTAGCAGTTAATGCGATGGTCCCGACATATAAAAGCATCGTAGGTCGATTTGATCATATGTCGGGGCCATCGCATGTCGGGGGGTTACTGTATTACATGCAATAAAGAAGTCGGACAAAGTGAGTTCGGTGAGTTGTCGGTCTCTTTTTTCCTTTGCTTGGTTATGAAGATTGCACCACTGTGTATACCAGAGTACCACCACACGCCCGCATTGCAGTATATATCCACCCCCACTCTCCGTCTCCTTCCTACCACGTAGTGCCGGTCTGACTTGCATATAACTATAGTAAAAACGCTAGCTAGGAGTATGAGCTCTTTCGCAGGCGACACCTGGATGAATAATGAGGGTTTAAATAGGGAGCTAAGCAGGTGAAAAGCCAACGAGGTCAGCTGACCATCCAGAGAACAGGGCGTTTCCACAATAACCAGAACAACAAAAGACCTCAGTGCAGATTAACCCTTCTGGTTCTTACATTATATATCAAAATCAATAAGGAGACCATATACTAGAATTGGTCTGCAAGCTCTAAAACGTCATATCCAAGGTTGCTCGGACCTTCACATAAATTGGTTGTTTTCTCCTCTATTTTCTTGACCATTGTCCTACTTGTGTCATTGATAGAATTCTCGAGGGCGGGACCTGAAGAGATTGTCTTTTTCAAGGGTGTAAAACATTCCCAGGACCTTCACATAAATAGAAATTGTTCGCTTTCGCCTCTGCATTCTTGACCTTTATTTCACTTAGGTCATTGATCGGATCCTCGAGGGTGGGGCTTGAAAAGATTGTCTTTTTCTATGGGTGTCAGAACTACAGGTAAAAATCTGCTTCGTCTTTAGAGTTAATTCCTTTTGACTTAGCCCCTTATCATCCTAACTAAGCCCAATCTATATGTAGAGGGTATGGAGAAACTGAAATACTCAGACACGTTCCATGAAGCACTTTAGATAACTCCAATGGTCACCGACCAATCCTTCTAGGGGAGAGAACTGGTTAGATATACCATGTCACTTTTTGCCTTGTAGATTCCTATGGAAGGGGAAATAAACATTGTGTTCTTCCCCAAAAAAATTGTAATGGTAAAATGGTGGATTATGGACCCATAGTTGGAATTGGGCTCAATGCTGAAGATCCATACAAGGATGTGTAAGACATGCGTGAGACCTTCTTCTAGACCAGAGGTCTCAAACTGTGGCCCTTCAGATGTTGCAAAACTTCAACTCCTAAATCTAATGCCACAATTATTCTGGCCCAGTCCTGACCCCCTCCATTGTGTACAAAACACAATGTCCTATCCATTGGACCAGGTCTTTGACTACCTCTACTGACACTGCTCCGCACTCCAGATCGTGACATTGTACAATATAATTTCATTGCCATAAGGGGAGAAGTAGATAAGTTCTACTAATGCATTCGGGTTGGATTGCACCAATTATTAACAACATTAGGAGATATAATTTCTCAGAAATTGATACAAATTGTTCAACTTGAACATTTGCGCCGTCTGAAGGATTTGGGCCCAGCATTCTAGAGATGGCGCGGCCCTCGACGTCTACTGATATCCTGTTATTATATAAATGTCTCTTATTCAAGTACAAAATTATGGCAATAAAAAACAAAAATGTCATCATCACAGAGAACAACAATTTAATAAGGAGTCTGAGAATCCTGAACGCAACATGTAATCGGCCCCTCTACATTCTGCACATTGCTTCTCCATCGGGGGGGAGGGGGGGTAGAATTGGAGGTTACGGTCGGAGGTCCATACGCTTATTTTTTCTGCAATATTTACGTTTCCATAACAAACAACCAAAAGAAGTTAAGTCACAGGCTTTTTAGGGTGTCCCACTGAAAACTAGACCGCCATTGGGCTGCCCCGGTATACAATATGTACGGAAGAAGTCAGTCTTGGGTCAGCTGGCTTCCTGTAAACTATAGGATGATATCATTGTTCCGGGGCGTGCACAGGCATTTTTTTTGGGGGGGGGGCAGGGGCTCAGGGAAGAAAAAAGGGCACTTTTTTATATATTTTTTTTATTGATAAATATATTTTTCAATTTTAAATTTTATTTGGGATATTTGGGATATCAGATCCAAGGTTGCTCGAACCTTCCCATAAATTGGTTGTTTTCTCCTCTATTTTCTTGACCATTGTCCTACTTGTGTCATTGATAGGATCCTCGAGGGCGGGGCCTGAAGAGATTGTCTTTTTCAAGGGTGTAAAACCTTCTCTTATGGTGGAGAACCCCTTTAAATTATCCCATCCATATGTGCTCAGGGGAGATGAGCTGTCACCAGATTTGTCTGGCAGTGGTTGTCCCCTCTCTCTCCACATTTAGAACACATGCATGTTTAATCAAGCTAAGCGTGCGCATGTATGGGGGAGGAATCTGGAGAGAAAAGAGTCGGCTGACCTAGAAAAGGTCACATTCTTTTTGCATTACCAAGAAGACACCAGACATCGGATGTATCAAAAAATGGGAGAAGAAAGAAGAGCAGCAAGAAAAAAAAAAAACAAGGGGGCGGCTTATAAATAATTAATTATGGAGAAAAATACCATCAAGATGGAAGACAATCACCCCCACCCGAATTAGCTACAAAAAACAAACAAAAAAAAGATAACTGAGGCGAGCGGCGTCCATCTCACACGTATCACAGAACCTTGTTTATTACGGCCTCGATTTACATATAAAATTTATCAAGTCGCCCGTGACAAGTGTAACATTTATAGTGAAAAGGGCACAAAGACTAAATCATTAACAGGAAGACAAAAACAGCAGAATGTTCCCCAGAACCGGGCTACGCGTCCTTCGGATGTAATGAGAATCACAGAGATACGTCCAGGAAAAGGGAACGCATCAGGAAAACGTCAACTGCGCCAAAGAAAGAGGGAAAAGGTTCTTCTACAGGATTATAAGGTTTCCTCTCTATGAAATTAGATGACGCTTTAATAATATATATTTTGTTAAATCTTCCCAAAATTTTTTATTTTTTACTGTACGGTGAACGGTGTAAATTTAAAACTCGTATAACCAATGACAAAATCTATTTCCACTACATAAAAAGACGTAACAAAAACGTAAACAAGATATATAGGAATCCCAAAATGGTAGCAATTAAAACTTAATCTTTTCATGCAAAAGAACAATCCCCCACAAGGTTTTAATTAGGATATTAATGAAAAAAAATTAAAATGACATTATTTGGAAGGTGGAGATGGAAACACAAAAAAAAATGCTTGGGCATTAAATGGGTACTCCGCCCCTAGACATCTTATCCCCTATCCAAAGGATAGGGGATAAGATGTCTGATCGCAGGGGTCCCGCCGCTGGGGACCCCCGCGATCTCTTTGCTGCACCGGTGTTCGTTTAGAGCGTCGGGTGCAGCGCCGGAGGCTCGTGACGTCGTGGTCACGCCAGGCCGTGACATCACGGCCACGACCCTCAATGCAAGTCTATGAGAGGGGGCGTGACGGCAGTCACGCCCCCTCCCATAGACTTGCATTGAGAGGCGTGGCCGTGATGTCACGGCCTGGCGTGACCGTGACGTCACGAGCCTCCGCCCGGCATCGCCAGTCATCCGGCAAGGAGCAAAGTTTGCTCCATGCACCAGATGTCTGGGGTGCCGCAGCTTGCGGGGTTCCCCAGCGGCAGGACCCCCGCGATCAGACATCTTATCCCTTATCCTTTAGAATGATAAAGGAGATAAATTGTATAGGGGCGGAGTACCCCTTTAAGGCAGAAGTTATGAGGGGAGAAGGAGTTATAGTAAATATAAAAAAGAGCTAATTTCTTCCAAAAACAGCGCCACACCTATACTTATGTGGTATTACAAATTGGCCCCAACTGAAATGAGCTGCAATACCACAAATAACCTGAGGACAGGGGTGGTGCTGTTTTTGTAGTAATCACCTGGATAACCTCTCTATGTGGGAGCCATGAATGGAGCCTGTATCACAGATGTATCACATTTCTACACATATATACCAGAAATTACAAACATGCCTCCTCAATAATAATTTGTTTTTCTCTAAATAAAAACCTCTTTTTCTTCCTATCCAAGTCTTCCTGATCTGGTGAGGCTCGTCCCCCATCTTCCTCATTACCACAAGGATTCTTCTCAGTCACCGTGGTGGCCTTTGTTGTTATGACTGTGGCTGTAGATGGAGATGCGGTCACATGTTTGTTGCTGAAGACAGTAGCACCTAAGTTCATCCTCTACGAATCCCTGTAAATCTTTTGTGTCTCTAATCTCTATGAATCCTCTCGGTGTCTCTATGAATCCTTTAAAACAGGTTGATATGGCCTCTGGTGTCTAGCTGGAGCCTCCACACCGAGTGACAGAAGTACCATCCTTCCTCTATCCCAAAGTATAAATTGTGAGTTAAAGTTTTGAGGTAAAGATGTGAGGCAACATTGTGAGGTAAAGATGTGAGGTATAGATGTAAGATAAAGATGTGAGGTATAGATGTAAGATAAAGATGTGAGGTAACGGTGTAAGGTAAAGATGGGAGGTAAAGATGGGAGGTAAAGATGGGAGGTAAAGATATGAGGTAAAGTTATAAGGTAAAGATCTGAGGTAAATATGTGAGGTAAAGATATGAGGTAAAGATGTAAGGTAACATTGTGAGGTAAAGATGTGAGGTATAGATGTAAGATAAAGATGTGAGATAAAGATCTGAGGTAACAATGTGAGGTAAAGATGTGAGGTATAAATGTAAGATAAAGATGTGAGATAAAGATCTGAGGTAACGATGTGAGGTAGAGATGTAAGATAAAGATGTGAGATAAAAATCTGAGGTAACAATGTGAGGTAAAGATGTGAGGTATAGATGTAGGATAAAGATTTTAGGTAAAGATGTGAGGTAATGTTGTGAGGTAAAGATGTGAGGTATAGATGTAAGATAAAGATGTGAGGTATAGATGTAAGATAAAGATGTGAGGTAAAGATCTAAGGTAACGTTGTGAGGTAAAGATGTGAGGTAAAGATGGGGGGGTAAAGATGTAAGGTAAAGATGTGAGGTAAACATGTGAGGTAAAGATATTAGGTAAAGAATTGAGGTAAAGTTATAAGGTAAAGATTTGAGGTAATTATGTGAGGCAAAGATGTGAGGTAATGTTGTGAGGTAAAGATGTGAGGTATAGATGTAAGATAAAGATGTGAGCTAAAGATCTAAGGTAACAATGTGAGCTAAAGATATTAGGTAAAGAATTGAGGTAAAGTTATAAAGTAAAGATTTGAGGTAATTATGTGAGGCAAAGATGCACCATGTGATATATGTGAGAGATCAGAAAATATGACGTGATGTGTGTGAATGGAGACAACCAGGGTGCGAAGATCATCTATGATATAGATCGAGACATAAAGAATCGGCACCACAACAAGTTTTTTCTTTAGAAGCCCAAGACAAGTTTATTCATCACAGGGTACAATGTACAGTGGTCAGTCAGTCAGTCTACACATCATCCATAGATGGAGCATCGAGGAGGTAAAAACACATGGGTGAGACCGTGAGGGGACAACACTGAATAAGGCCGGACACTTAGGACCACATAGGAGTCGACATCCTTATCTTGTGTAACCTTATTCTAGACATATAAAAGAGATGGATGCTATACACTGGCATGAAAAGTAAAAAACTTAAAGGGGAACTCCATGTCTAGAAACCAAGTGTGGATCTCCAGCTATCGCAAAACTACAACTTCCCACCATGCGGGAAGTTGTAGTTTTGCAACATCTGGAGGTCCACCACTAATCTAAGATAGAACAGGAAGTAGAGAATATCTTAGACTATCTCCACTCACATGGCGCATTAAAGTCCAGTGGGAGGAGCCAAGATTAAATCATCACATGGCCTGCGAAATAGGCATGTGCCCCCTGCTGGGGAACAAAAGATTAATAACAAAGTGACAAACATCTTGATTTCAAAAATATTTCTCCTTGACACCTTGAGTTTATTTTTTTAGTTTTATTTTTTTTACTTTTTTTCCCTCACAAGTGAATAAAAAGGTTAAAATAATATCCTAAGATTTTTCATGATTTTTTTTTTTCTTATTGTCCTAACTCCTTTAATGTGCTAATTATTTCTGTCACCCATCTAATCATGGAGTCACCCGGGCTTCATAGAAACGCACAGACCCTGCTCTCAGTTTTATCAATAGGAGTTTAGGCATCTAAAAAGCCAATAAAATCATATAGAGGATATAGTAGTTTTTACAACAAAACCATAGTGTGAGGGACACATCTACACACGACACACACGTTACTCTATAATCCAGATACCAGATAGGTCCCTATATTAACATTTTATTTTACTTATGGGGAGGGGCTCCATTTCATATATTTTCTATTTTAAAATGTTAAATAAGTAATTTAATTATTTCTATAGTTTTTATATCATCATCATTAGTTATCTACACAATATGTCAATCAATGACTGAGCAATATAGGGGGCGGCAATTCATCCTTAAACCCTATTTTATTCTTTGGGGCCAATATAACTGCACAGAGAATACTCCGGAACATGAATAGGGGTAACTGACCCCTAATATTTAATTGGGGATTATATTATATACATATATGTAAAAGTGAAGTCACTTATTAATTAAATTACCCATTACTTATATTCCAGAGCTGTACTCACTATTCTGCTGGTGAGGTCACTGTGTATATACATTACATTACTTATCCTGTACTGATCCTAAGTTATATCCTGTATTATACTCCAGAGCTGTACTCACTATTCTGCTGGTGAGGTCACTGTGTACATACATTACATTACTTATCCTGTACTGATCCCGAGTTATATCCTGTATTATACTCCAGAGCTGTACTCACTATTCTGCTGGTGAGGTCACATTGTACATACATTACATTACTTATCCTATACTGATCCTGAGTTATATCCTGTATTATACTCCAGAGCTGTACTCACTATTCTGCTGGTGAGGTCACAGTGTACATACATTACATTACTTATCCTATACTGATCCTGAGTTATATCCTGTATTATACTCCAGAGCTGTACTCACTATTCTGCTGGTGAGGTCACTGTGTACATACTTTACATTACTTATCCTGTACTGATCCTGAGTTATATCCTGTATTATACCCCAGAGCTGTACTCATTATTCTGCTGGTGGGGGTTACTATATAAATACATTATGCTACACTAGCAGAATAGTGAGTACAGCTCTGGGGTATAATACAGGATATAACTCAGGATCAGTACAGGATAAGTAATGTAATGTATGTACACAGTGACCCCACCAGCAGAATAGTGAGTACAGCTCTGGAGTATAACACAGGATATAACTTCGGATCAGTACAGGATAATGTATATACACAGTGACTCTATGTATATGCAATACATATGCTGTGTAACAAGGACGGGCTGCTAGATTATACTCCTGTTCATCAAGGTTTTGACACAATAATGGGCCCCAAAGATCCAGCAGAAGACGACCACATTTGGATCAGAATGTGCAGCCAATCATTTGTCTGTATATTTCACAAGGTCAAATAACCAGGTGCCTGATGCAATGATAAGACCTCTACGTGTTCTGTATAGATGAAGGGCGGTCCACCAGGATCATCTCCTCTCATAAGGACCATGATAATCAGTCATTCTTCTTCTTCCTCACTTGCTCTTGATGGTGGTCATATCCCACGTTATCTATGGGGCCACCATGGTTACATTGTGCCTCTGTTCTTCTTCCTCACTTGCTCTTGATGGTGGTCATATCCCACGTTATCTATGGGGCCACCATGGTTACACTGCGCCCCTGTTCTTCTTCCTCACTTGCTCTTGATGGTGGTCATATCCCACGTTATCTATGGGGCCACCATGGTTACACTGCGCCCCTGTTCTTCTTCCTCACTTGCTCTTGATGGTGGTCATATCCCACGTTATCTATGGGGCCACCATGGTTACACTGCACCCCTGTTCTTCTTCCTCACTTGCTCTTGATGGTGGTCATATCCCACGTTATCTATGGGGCCACCATGGTTACACTGCGCCCCTGTTCTTCTTCTTTCTTGGGTTATAGTTCCCCCGTCTTCCTCCCGGTCTGTTGCTCCTGGTAAGGACGGCGTCTCACATAGAGATGGATACGATGAACCTTCTGGCTCTGTATCTCCAAGGCCAGTAGAGTTTCTTATTATGAGATTCAACAGCACTATACATCCGCTGCCATTCATGAGCCGCCCACGGTGCCCGATGAACCTTCCCATTCATCATCTTCCTTTCAGCTGCAGAACATGTATCTCTGGTTATAGAACTCCGAGTCTCAACTTCACCGATAACTTCAGAAGATATGACCGTGTCCACCGCTCTACCAAGCCTCGGTCAGTCCAAGCGTCCGGCTCCTATTGTGGGACGTCCATACACACTGGGAATAGGAGAGCACTGCTACATCACTGCACCGGTCTCCATGCAGACACGGACCACGCTGAGGGTTGTGAGGCAATGCATCGGGCCGACTCATGGGACTTAAAGGGTTTCTCTCCATGATAAACGTAGATCCCTCAGGCTGTACAGGAATTCATACAAGAACAATGCAGCACGGAGAAGACATCCATAGGTTTTAGTGCAAACAGAACATTATTTCCGGACATAACCTGGCACAAGTGCGGCTGGAAGAAGAGGGTGACCCCGGTGGAGAGTCTCAGTACTGCAGGTCTCTCGTAGAGAGAGGAACATGCTGTAGAGCAGGACACGTGTTAGCTTGTGGGAGATCAGTAGACGCACAGATCAGGGAATTTCATCTCGTACACAGGGATGGAGTGGTTCTGGGATTGGCCAAACGCAGCTGTGATGGTGCCGGAGGGGCTCGGCGGAGGACTGTAAAACACAAAGAGTAGGGACTATGGTATTTACTGGGCACTGTCAGATACAAAAACGTTTGATATGTTGTAAAACATGCAAAACCAAATTTCTTTTATTAGAAACTTTTCAGTATTTCATACAGAAAAACCAGTCAAACAACTGCCCCCCCTGCCTGCTTGGACACCTACTAGTCCTGCTGTGTCCATGCATCATCCCCTATGTCTTGGACACACTTCCTGGATTGACAGCTGTGAGCGCAGGGCTCAGAGCTGGAGGAAAAATCCTCCCACTGTCATCTTGTGTCCCGCTACTGTCAGTGAGGACAAGCTGGGAGTTGTAGTTTTGCTAATGCTAGGAGAGATGTGAGCAGACAGCATACTGAGGGAGGGGGCGGAGACCTGCACAGTGAGGCCACGCCCCCTCCCTTTGAGAGGAATTCAGACTAGTGAGGTAAATTAAAAGTGTAATAAAAAGATAAATAAAGGTGCTAGACACATAAAAATTAGATGTACATGGTCAGGATTAGGTACTGAGGGATAGATTAAAACAAATGTTTTTTTGTTGGATCTGACGGGTACACTTTAAAAAAAAGGGGAAAGCTTATCCAAGTAGATATATGGATAGATATGAGACAGACAGATAGATATGAGATAGATAGATATAAGATAGATAGATATGAGATAGATAGATAGATATGAGATAGATAGATAGATATGAGATAGATAGATAGATATGAGATAGATAGATATGAGATAGATATGAGATAGATATGAGATAGATAGATAGATATGAGATAGATATGAGATAGATAGATATGAGATAGATATGAGATAGATAGATAGAGAGATAGATATGAGATAGATATGAGATAGATAGATATGAGATAGATAGATAGATAGATAGATAGATATGAGATAGATATGAGATAGATAGATATGAGATAGATAGATAGATAGATAGATAGATAGATATGAGATAGATAGATAGATAGGAGATAGATAGATATGAGATAGATATGAGATAAATATGAGATAAATATGAGATAGATAGATATGAGATAGATATGACATAAATATAAGATATATAGATAGATAGATAGATAGATATGAGATAGATATGAGATAAATATGAGATAGAGAGATAGATAGATAGATAGATAGATATGAGATAGATATGAGATATAGATATGAGATAGATAGATAGATAGATAGATATGAGATAGATATGAGATAGATAGATATGAGATAGATAGATAGATAGATATGAGATAGATAGATAGATAGGAGATAGATAGATATGAGATAGATATGAGATAAATAGATAGATAGAGAGATAGATATGAGATAGATATGAGATAGATAGATATGAGATAGATAGATAGATAGATAGATAGATAGATAGATATGAGATAGATATGAGATAGATATGAGATAGATAGATAGAGAGATAGATATGAGATAGATATGAGATAGATAGATATGAGATAGATAGATAGATAGATAGATAGATAGATATGAGATAGATATGAGATAGATAGATATGAGATAGATAGATAGATAGATATGAGATAGATAGATAGATAGGAGATAGATAGATATGAGATAGATAGATATGAGATAGATATGACATAAATATAAGATATATAGATAGATAGATAGATAGATAGATATGAGATAGATATGAGATAAATATGAGATAGAGAGATAGATAGATAGATAGATATGAGATAGATATGAAATATAGATATGAGATAGATAGATAGATAGATATGAGATAGATATGAGATAGATAGATATGAGATAGATATGAGATAGGTAGAATATACGGTCATGTACATCTGCATGCAGTAATTTTTCCGCCACGATGTCCCGTCACTGTATAACACCAGTAATGGATTCCGGGCATATACGGGTGCAAACGGGCAGTTACAAAACCCCATAGACTGCAATGCAATTTAGTCACGGCCGTCAGGGGTTTTGTAACTGCCGGGTTTCGCAGCTGTTGTGACGGAACTTCTGACGGAAGTTCCTAAACGGAGAAATTGATAGTGTGAAAGCAGCCTTATATTCTAGGAGGAGATGATTCTATCACTCACCGTATCGTCAGCTCGAAGATTTGGTTTAGTTTACTCTGTAACAGAGAAGCCTTGAAGAGAAGAAAAGACAAGTGGGTGGAGAGTGAGCGCCATTCACTGACATGTAACGTTATATAATCCGCAGACAGAAGCCTATAGATATATACCCTGAGTGACACTGACCCCGGTGAACGTACCGTAATAACTTATTATATAATCCCCCCCTCCCCCATCTACATGTGATATCCGGAACTTTCCAAACACTTCTTCTATGTCGTGACCTCGCGTCCTATCCTCCAGTCACATCCACAGCAGCGCTCACCATTCTACCTGGCAGCTCACTGTGAATGTCACTGGCATCGTCCTCATTCGCACCTTCCGTAAACCGTTTTTTAAATCCCCTACCCTGGCTCCGCAATGTGCGGCGATCTCCTCAAATGGCGCCTTCTGGAACTTCTCCACCACCAGCCGCCGCCGCTCACGCTCCTGCTCCTCCACCGCCACACTGTCCACTGTACAAGATGAAGACAGAGAAGGGTTAATTTAACCTGATTAACTTGTGTTCAATTTTCCTGCAGTGCCCCCGCAGGTGAAATATGGCATTACATCATACACACAATTTTTACAGCAGTGTTTCCCAAGCAGTGTGCCTGCAGCCGTTGCAAAACTACAACTCCCAGCATGCCTGGACAGCCAACAGCTGTCCGGGCATGCTGGGAGTTGTAGTTTTGCAACAGCTGGAGGCACGCTAGTTAAGAAACACTACTTTACAGGATGATATTCCCTGTATAATTAACAGTTCTGTAACTTCCTAGTACACTCTGTGGTTTAATTTGATCATTTTCAATATACACGCTTGCTGTCAGTGAATGGTAACGCAGATTTTACTCTTACCCATTGCTTTTTTCAGAGTTTCAAACGTTATCTCCTCTGCTGGAGCTTTCTAAAAAAAAAAAATAAAGACAGAGAATATGAGATGTTACCTAAGGCTTTGTGCAACAGCAGAACAGAGTATTTCAGCAGATGAGGGGGTGATGATTTTATGGTTGGGGTGTGACCTGCCAATTACATTTAGAGGATAACTTCGGGATGTAACAACTTTTTTCATGCAGGGAGCCGGGGCGCCCATCGGGAGATCCAGCAGTCGGACCCCCGTGATCTAACACTTATCCCCTATCCTTAGGATAGGGGATAAGTCGTTACATCCCAAAGTTATCCTTTAAAGGGGTACTCCACTGCAAAACATTTATTTATTTATTTTATCAACTGGTGCCAGAAAGTTAAACAGATTTGTAAATGACTTCTATTTAAAAATCTTAATCCTTCCAGTACTTATCAGCTGCTGTATACTCCACAGGAAGTTCTATTCTTTTTGAATTTCCTTTCTGTCTGACCACAGTGCTCTCTGCTGACACCTCTGTCCATGTCAGGAAACTGTCCAGAGTAGGAGAGGTTTTCTATGAGGATTTGCTCCTACTCTGGACAGTTCCTAAAATGGACATAGGTGTCAGCAGAGAGCACTGTGATCAGACAGAAAGGTCATTCAAAAAGAAAATAACTTTCTGTGGAGCAGACAGCTGCTGATAAGTACTGGAAGGATTAAGATTTTTTAATGGAAGTCATTTACAAATCTGTTTAACTTTCTGGCGCCAGTTGATTTAAAAAAAATACCCCTTAAGAAGGAGCATGGATCACCAGCGACACAGTATTTCAGGAGTAGTGCGCCGATTGAAAAGAGAGTATTACAAAGTAGAAGTGTCTCACAGCTTTGTAGCACGGTACAGTCTATAGAGGAGGTGTAGAGGTTACAAGATGACTTGGATAGACTAAGTGTCTGGGCATCCACTTGGCAAATGAGGTTCAATGTGGATAAATGTAAAGTTATGCATTTGGGTACTAATAACCTGCATGCGTCGTATGTCTTAGGGGGGATTAAACTGGCAGAGTCACTGGTAGAGAAGGATCTGGGTGACTTGTAGATCACAGACTACAGAATAGCACAATGTCAGGCTGCTGCTTCCAAAGCCGGCAGGATATTGTCATGTATCAAAAGAGGCATGGACTCAAGGGACAGGGACATAATACTCCCCCTTTATAAAGCATTGGTTCGGCCTCACCTGGAATATGCTGTTCAGTTTTGGTCGCCTGTACATAAAAGGGACGCTGTGGAGCTGGAAAGGGTGCAGAGACGCGCGACTAAACTAATATGGGGCATGGAACATCTTAGCTATGAGGAGCGATTAAAGGAGTTACAATTGTTTAGTCTTGAGAAGAGACGTTTAAGGGGGGATATGATAAATGTATATAAGTATATTAATGGCCCATACAAAAAATATGGAGAAAAACTGTTCCAGGTTAAACCCCCCCAAAGGACGAAGGGGCACTCCCTCCGTCTGGAGAAGAAAAGGTTTAGTCTAAAGGGGCGACACGTCTTCTTTACCGTCAGGACTGTGAATTTATGGAACGGTCTACCTCAGGAACTGGTCACAGCAGGAACAATTAACAGCTTTAAAACAGGATTAGATACATTCCTGGAACAAAATAAGATTAATGCTTATGAAGAAATATAAAATCCCATCCCTTCCCCAATATCGCGCCACACCCCTACCCCTTAATTCCCTGGTTGAACTTGATGGACGTACGTCTTTTTTCGACCGTACTAACTATGTAACTATGTAACTATGTAACTATTTAACAGCAGCAGAGAGTATTTCAGGAGAGGAATGAGATGATTCTAGGCGAAATCGCTGACTGAGAGTTACATAAGTAAAACAGCAGGGGCCACAGCAGCACAGAGTAAATCAGGAGAGGAAGGAGACTATCTTATGGGAGGTCGTGGACTGAAAATTACATATGAGAAGGAGCATGGATCACCAGCAACACAGTGTATTTCAGGAGTAGTGCGCCGATTGAAGACATAGGGGGAGATTTATTAAAACCTGTCCAGAGGAAAAGTTGCTGAGTTGCCCATAACAACCAATCAGATTGCTACTTTCATTTTACAGAGGTTAAAAATGAAAGAAGTGATCTGATTGGTTGCTATGGGCAACTTAGCAACTCAGCAGCACAGAGTATTTCAGGAGAGGATGTGTGTGTGTGGGTGTGTCTCCTTGAGCTTCCACAGACTTCCAGCAGAGTAGAGTGAAGCAGGTGTTCCATCAGCCCTGCCCCAGGAGTGTGGCAGCCTCCTGAGAAGGGCCTTCCTGCATGGAGCCCCGGGCATCCACCTCCCGTTCCAGGCTGGCAGGGGTTGGAGAGCAAACAGCAACAGCCATTGTTCAGGACTGAGGGAGAAGTTTAAGCAGAGTCTGCAGCAATGC
Source organism: Hyla sarda (assembly GCF_029499605.1). Lineage (NCBI taxonomy): Eukaryota > Metazoa > Chordata > Amphibia > Anura > Hylidae > Hyla > Hyla sarda. The sequence goes on from NC_079191.1 coordinate 13,983,494, forward strand.
AAGCTCTGCTTCCCAGGGGACGGTTCCAAGCCAGAGATCCAGCGGTAGAAGGAAGGCAAGGGAGAAGAGTGTGGAGATGTGGGCTGAAAGATCGCCCAAGGAGTCCAGTGCGACTTACTGCTCCCGCATTACCACACGTTTGCGGAATACGACCGGTGTGGTAAGGAGCTCAGGTTGGCGAGAGAGAACCTGCGTGGGGCTCAGAACCTAGCAAGCACAGGGTCCAAAAGGAATAAGACTGAACTAAAGAAAAGAATGACATCCCTGAAGGCTAAGATCACAAAGCTGGAGGAGAGGAGGCAGAGATCCTGGAGGGGAGCGGTCTCTTCAGGGAGAAGCTGGAGAATGAAGACAGGTTTGCTGTCATTAAATCCCCAGGTAAAGTGAAAGTGGAGGTGGATGATGGGGAGAGTAGTGGCAATGAAGAAAGTGAGGATGGCAGTGAAGGAGTTAAGGAGGAGGAGAAGGTGGAGGGACAGGAAAGTGTACAAGTTGAGGAGGAAGATGCTGTGCCTGTCCCTACCCCACATGACACCAAGACCACCCAGGACAGCTACAATGAGCCGGGACAGGTGGCGCATCCTTTAAGTGAGAGCGAAGAGGATGATGAGGAGAGTGAGGCTGGGGAATTGTTAGTCATGCAGGAGTCCCCAGCCCACCTCCAGCATTTTACATTTCGTGATGATCTGTATGAGGATGTAACTAACTGGAAGAAAGAAAAGCTAGCAACTATAAATGATGCACTCCAAGAATTGAAATATCTTCATTCACATGTATAAACTGACAAAGAAGAGAGCATACAAACAATTAAAATCATTTAAAACCACAATAATCTGGCAGAGGAGTGTAGCCCTTCAACGCCCACCCCACACTAGGAGAATGGAGGCTGTCATACGACTAGTAGATGAAGAGACGGCACCGCTCAATATTGCAATGTAGTATAGTCAGGTGTGGAGTAGTAGTGGCTAGTCGGACAGTCCTCCTATCCAGTATTTGAGTTGATGGAGGTGCTAGGATATAATGTATAGCAAGAAATCAATGTATCAAGTAATAAAGACTTGAAAAAAATATATCTCACCTCAGGATTCACAACTCGATGCTCCTCAGACCGGGAACGACCGGGGACTTAGGCAGCAGACTTGCGTGGCGCTCAGAGACAAACAACCAGTGTTTTCGCACTACTTAGTGCTTCATCCGGCCTCATGCCTCAGGTAGAGCGGGGGGGGGGGGGGGGGGTGAGGTCGACCTGTCTTTCTGGATAGAAAGGCATGGTTTGGGGGCTTTCCGAGAGCAGAATGGGGAGGTGGTCTGGTCCGTTCCGACACCCGGGCAGGACAATACCCGTAGGAATGTGGTGCATCTGATTTGGAGGAAGGAGGATGTGTGTCCACCTCGCACTAAAGTGGTTGAGCTCCTCCTCCAGATGGAATTCAAGGCTAGTGACACCTTTTCCCTGATTCACCCCTACGGTTCGTCCGAGTTTGATGTCATTTTTCTTATGCCAGAGGGTCTTGAACTCTTCTGATCAAACTACAAAGTGGCGAAGAGCGAGCCCGGCTGGCGGGATTTCGCCATAAAGGCGATTTCCCGTCAGAACTCAATCAAGAAAGTGACAGTTTTGACCCGTAACAAGTCGCTTTCTTGTTATGACATCATGACCTGGCTCGGACCATATAGGGATATGACAGACATGAACGGGATCTGGTCTGGGGCCTGGACGTTTTCTGTCAAACTCAAGCGTTCAGGGAGTACGGTTGCCCACATTCCGTCAGCTGGCTTCCTTGGACGTGATAGGATCCAGGTCTTCTACCAGGGGCAGCTTAAGGTCTGTCACAGGTGTGGCAGCCCCACCCTGTACTGTGCAGGTCTGTGCTCTGTGTGGTGGGGTGGGTCACCTGGCCGCATCCTGTAGACAGATCTGGTGCCATCTGTGTGGTGTCCTTGGGCACCCTTTTAGCCGTTGTCCTAGCGCCTTCGCCCATGCGGCGGCCGCTCCGGCTGGGGATGGTACGGGCAGGGATGGGGGCGCAACAGGGCTAGTGAAGAGGAAAAAGGGCTGCGCCAAACTAAGGCGGGAGGAAAATCGTAGGAGAAGTAGGGAGCTCCGGCTTCTGCTCCTGAAGCTGGCCCTGTAACTGCTGAAGCCCTGGAGGAGGACCTGCTGAATGAGGAGATCAGGAGGCTTTGCAGAGAGGAAGGCAATATGGCCGACCCTTCCAATTCTACTCACTATGAAAGTGTGGATGAGGAGAGTGGGGAGAGGCCCAAAAAGAAAGACAAGGGCAAAAGGAAAGGGAGAAAAAAGAGGTCCAAGCCCTCTGTTCCTTGTACTGTGGGCCAGGTCCAAAATGGAAGCCTGACTGCCCCCCCCCCCCTCTGATTGATCTGTCAAACCAATACCTCGTCCTCGATAACCTGAGGGCGAGGTGCCGAGGGAGAAAGAGCCTCCGGGGGGAACTGAGCCCTGTCCTGTCGAGGCCCCTTCCTCGGAGGACAGGGCTAGACCGGAGCCGGACGGAGACTGGGATCAAATGGATCAATCAGAATCCAAAAGTGGTCCTGTTTTCTCCTCTTCTTCAGGGATGAGGGGGGGGGGGGGGGGAAGAAGGGGAAATAAAAGTAAAGGGTGTGGCCATCTAATTTAATCACCCTGTATGGCGGCACTCACCCCATTGATGCTGGCATCTATTAATTGTGCCAGCATAAAGTCTGATACGGCTAGATTTGACTTTCTCGGCTGCGTTGAAGCCGACATTTTCTTTTTACAGGAAACCAGGTTGTCAGATCTAGCCTCTCTTGTTAAAGCCAGAAGAGAGTGGAGGCGCGGGCCCTCCCACTGGTCTCTTGCGGCTGAGCCGTATAGTGGGGTGGCGGTCCTTTTTACCACTCCTGTTGAATGCCGACGGGTTATTGAATTAGAAATGGGGAGGTGCCTGATCTTAGATGTCTTCATGAAGGGACAAGAGCTCTGGCTCATTAACATCTACGCCCCACAAACCAGGTGGGTCCGTAAATATCTCTTCATGAAGATTAAGCCCTTTCTTTTTTCAAGCCGACAGGTGATTTTTGGAGGAGACTTCAATAATGTCACGAGGTCCCAAGATAGGAGAGGCTCCAATGATCGGTTGGCTTATGATAGCATAGCTCTCAATAGTATAGTTAGGGAAGCTCGCCTAGAGGATGCCCACATCCGGAGTCCCTCAGGTACAGGACGCCCACATCCGAGTGGTACAGGACCTTTAAGGAGTCTTTAGCTCCCCTCTTGGCTGAGGTATTCAATGAGTGTCTCTCCTCGGGCACTCTGTCGAAGTCAATGAGGAGGTCAGCCCTGATTCTTCTCTCAAAGAGAAAATATCTAAGCCGTATTGAGAATTGGAGGCCCATAGCTCTTATCAATACGGACAGGAATTTTCTGGCCAAGATACTGTTTAATCGGATGGTGAAGTTTGCACCCCGACTCGCGGGCTCAGCATTGCTCAGTTCCAGGCCGAAGCACCTTAAGTGCTGTTCTCGGTGTCTGGGAGGTAGTGGAGCGGAGTAGTGCAGGTCTCTGGAAGGGGTATTTGCTGTCCCTGAATCAGGCCAAAGCATTTGATCGGGTGAGCCACGAGTACCTCTGGTTTGTCCTCCTGAGATATGGCTTACCAAGTACTTTTGTTAATTGGCTAAAGACTTTGTATGCAGGGGCAGAGAGTTTCCCACTGGTGAACGGTTGGTCTGGCCGCTCTTTTGAGATGGGGTTCAGAGCCTGTCAGGGTTGTCCTTTGAATCTGCATTTATATGTGTTCGTGATCAATCCCTTCCTTAGGAGGGTGAGTTGCGGACTATTGGCGGGAGTAGGGATGAGTCTGGCGGTGCTGGAGGCCATCTAGAGCGTGGTGGCGTACGCTGACAATGTCACTATTTTCGTGTATTTTCGGGAGAGAGGAGGTTGATGTGGTGATGTCGGAGGTGGACCGCTACTCGGAGGCATCCGGGTCTAAGATCAACCGGGATAAGTGTGAAAGTCTTTGGCTGGGAGGGGGAGATCCCACGTTTGATCTCCCGGACACCCTTCCAGGGCCCCAAGAATCAGCAAAAGTCTTAGGCATCACATTCGGCCAGGATGATTATCCCACCAAAAACTGGGATGGTAAGCTACAGGATGCCACTCAGAAGGTGGACCAGTGGAAGGGTTGGTCTATGACCCTCAGGGAAAGGGTACACCTGATCAAATCGTACCTGCTCCCCTTTTTTTATCTATCTGGGCAGCATATGTATCTTGCCAGAGGCTTACTACACTAGGATCTACAGCCTGTTTTTCCAACTGTTATGGGGGAACAGGATGAACCTAGTCAAGAGGGAGGTTACGTACCTCACGAGGAGACTAGGGGGTTTATCTATGGTAAACCCTGTGGTGTTCTTAACAAACACCTTCTTGAAAGTAAACATCTCAAACCTCTGGAAACAGAGGGCTCCTCCATGGGTACTCTTCTGCAGGGAATGGTTTTGGCCTTTCTTCCAGGAATGGGAGACAGGAGGGCAAGTGAAGGACCTCCGTACACCCCATGGGCATCTTCCAGCTTACGCTTCCCCGACTCTGAAGGCGATACGTAGGTGGGGTCTGGAAGATCAAGATCCAGACACGGCAGTTCCTTGATAAACGGTTTCTGTTGACCCACTTCCAGAAGCCTCTGGCGCTCAGGGACTGCCCAGGTCGGGATCTAGAGGTTGGGTTGTATCTTCTAAACATGAAAAGGATCCCCCAGAAGTTTTGGGACTTGGCCTGGCACTGCTTTCAGGGTAAGCTATATGTGAGGGACAACCTGAAGTACAGGAACTCTGACAACCATGGATGTCCCCATGGGGACATATTGGAAAGCATGGACCACTTCCTGCTTCATTGTCCCTTTAATATAGGGGTTTACAACCGGATGGGCGCTTCCATCAGCTGGAGTCAACTTGCCAGGCCTTACCTATCCGGAGTGGGCTTATGGGGCATTCAGGAACCTGGGTGGCCGAGATCGGGGCACTTTGTTTCTAGTCAGTTTAGTAGTTAGGTACTACACATGGAACACATGGTGTTTAGTGTCTACACAGCGATAAGTCCTCTCTGAGGTGGAGGTCTGCAGGAATATCACCGGTGACCTCGGGAAGATCAGGTCTTTGGAGTATGGCAGTCTTGGTACCAGTAGGGCTTCTCTCCTATGGAGAGGGTTTTTCATTTGATGTGCCCTGGGTACTAGACCTTTTGGGTAGAGTACCTTTATTTTGGTTAGGGACAGTGTCAGAGGGACAGAGATAGGATGAGAACAGGGTTAGTTTGAATGAAGGGATAGAATTAGGGAGAATTGTAGGGGAGTTAGGGAAAGAGTGTAAAATTATTTTGATGTATCAAGTCTGCCATCCTTCTCCCTGGTGGTGGGCTAATGCATGCACACGCTAGCTTTTTGTTTTGTTTTAAGCTCATATGGTATGAAGGGCTTACAGGCACCGAACTTGGGCCTGAAGTGGGTTGTGGTTCAGGGTGTATAAGTTTTTGTATAGGTTGGTTGGGAGGATTGCTAAGTGGAGAGGGTATATGTGTGGGTGGTGGTGTTTTGCTTCTTTTTGGGACCTGACATGGGTATGTTAAGGAGTGGACTTTGTGAACTGTACAAACGGTATGGACTCTGACCATACAGGAGGGGTGGTGTGTGTGAGGGGGCAGTTTTAATGTAGGGATTTCCTAGGGGTTTCTATTGTTTTTGTAGGTGTTTTCTGTAATGCATATATTTTATTTATATTTTATACAACCAAAGAATAAGTTGGCCAGCACTATTGATTCCAAACTATTGTAAAGACCTGGCTTACAGGTGCAGGCTGCTGGGCTAAATATACAGCAACAGGAGAATACAGCAGCACGGTAAGGTGACCTCATTCTGGGACAGACCCTACACTATGAATATGCCTCTGTGTGAACAGTACAGCAGGCATTGCAAGGTCTGAAACATCCAAGGCACCTTATATACACCTAATAGAGGTGGATGGGGTGCAGGAGCCAACATGGAGGTAGCCACTTCCCCATATGTGTAATACAACCAAAGAATAAGTTGGCCAGCACTATTGATTCCCAACTATTGTAAAGACCTGGCTTACAGGTGCAGGCTGCTGGGCTAAATATACAGCAACAGGAGAATATAGCAGCACACTGCTAGCACAAAGATATAGATGAAACATGAGTATATAGATAAAACATGAGTATATAGATAGAACATGAAAAGCTATACAGCTGTAGTGCAATAAATGAAAATATGAAACTATGAAATTATGAGGTACTTAGCTTGCCAATTTGGCACCAAATTCATAGTGTAGGGTCCGTCCCAGAATGAGGTCACCTTACCGTGGTGGGACGGTCCACGCTATTTGGTGCCAAATTTGCAAGCTAAGTACCTCATAATTTCATAGTTTCATATTTTCATTTATTGCACTACAGCTGTATAGCTTTTCATGTTCTATCTATATACTCATGTTTTATCTATATACTCATGTTTCATCTATATCTTTGTGCTAGCAGTTATTTATATTTTATATATTTTATTTATATATTATATTTATGTGATTTTGTATCTATATTACTTTGTATATCTATATTGTGTTTCATATTATATAGCATTATAGTAGATATGGCAGTCAGACCAGTTGTTGTGTTGATATATGATGTATGTTATGAGGGTTCAGTTTATTTGGTCTAGTTTTTGTAAGTGAATGCATGTGCAATATGATTATTATTACAATTTAAAAGGATAAGGAGAAAAAAAAAGTGCAGTGGTGTGATTGTTATGTTTTCTGTTTTGTTTTCTTGTTGTGTTTTTCCTTAGTATGGCTGGTTTTGAGTTATAGCTGGGTAGTGCTAAAGTTTATGTTTATATTTTGATAAGCCAAGTTATGCTTATTTTATGTTCATTTTCGGTATGCGTGTGGGTGTGTTGATTTAATAGTTTGGTTAGGAAAGTAGGCATATTTTAGTTAAGCTGGGCTTGCTGGTTAGGCAGGGTTTTCTTTTTGGTACTAGAGTATTTCGTATTTATACAAAGAAGCAAGGGGTGAACTCGGCACTGATTTATTCGCTCCCTTCACTCCACAGAAACGGCCCTAACCAAAGTCACTAACGATCTTCTGATGGCCAACTCAAATGGCAAATTCTCTTTACTGATTCTCTTGGACCTGTCTGCGGCTTTTGACACTGTGGATCACCAACTCCTCTTCAGTAGTCTCCGCTCCATCGATCTCAAGGACTCTGCTCTCGCCTGGTTTTCCTCCTATCTCTCTGGCCGCTCCTTTAGCATCTCGTTTTCTGGCTCTACTTCTTCTCCTCTTCCCCTTGCTGTCGGGGTTCCCCAGGGATCGGTCCTGGGTCCTCTACTCTTTTCACTCTACACATCCCCCATTGGAAAAACAATCAGTAGATTTGGTTTCCAGTACCACCTCTATGCTGATGACACCCAACTCTATACCTCCTCCGCCAACATCACCCCTGCACTACTACAGAATACCAGTGACTGTCTCTCTGCTGTCTCAGACATCATGTCCTCTTTATATCTGAAACTAAATCTTTCGAAAACAGAACTTCTTTTTTCTCCATCAACTGATACTGTACCTAACCTTGACATTTCCATCTCGGTATGTGGTACTACCATAACTCCCGGGCAGCAGGCTCGCTGTCTTGGAGTTATACTTGACTCTGATCTGTCTTTCACTCCCCATATTCAGTCCCTTTCACGTTCTTGTCACCTGCATCTCAAAAACATTTCAAGAATCCGCCCGTTTCTCACTACTGAAACTGCTAAAACTCTCATTATTGCTTTGATTCACTCCCGCCTCGACTACTGTAACTCTTTACTAATAGGCCTTCCTTTCTCCAAACGCTCTCCTCTCCAGTCCATCCTTATTGCCGCAGCCAGACTCATCTTCCTCTCCAGCCGCTACAACGACGCCTCCTCCCTGTGCCAGTCACTACACTTTTTACCAATTCAGTCCAGAATACAGTACAAAATCCTCAGTCTCACACACAAAGCTCTCCACAATGCTGCGCCTCCCTACATCTCCTCTCTCATCTCCGTCTACCATCCTACACGTTCTCTCCGATCTGCTAATGACCTCACACTAACATCTTCTATAATCCGAACTTCTCACTCCCGTCTCCAAGACTTCACTCGTGCTGCACCGGTTCTCTGGAATGCTATCCCTCAATCCCTCAGACACAATAACAACATCCATAGTTTCAAACGTGGCCTGAAAACACATCTCTTCAGACAGGCCTACAACAGTCTCTAATTGGCCCCAACATATCCCCAACATATCCCCAACATATCCCCAACATATCCCCAACATAACATATCCCCAACATATCCCCAACATATCCCCAACATATCCCCAACATATCCCCAACATATCCCCAACATATCCCCAACATATCCCCACACCTCTTGTTTGAATAGTTATTGTGTAATATTATGGTTGATACTTGTCTTTGTTTGTACCCCATAATTGTAAGCGGTGCGGAATCTGTAGGCGCTATATAAATAAAATTATTATTAATTATTATTATCTGTACACGGGCTACATAAAGGACACGGGAATCACGGTTTCTGCTAGACTAACTCGGGTTGTGCTCAGACTATATGCAAAGTTCAATGAAACTTGATAGTAGAAAGAACAAAACAGTCGGCAACTCACCATGCTGGTTCACGTGAGATCCTTCTTTATTGCGGCATACTTACAAATAAATGCAGGGGACAGACAGACATGACGGGGGGTACAACAGGTAGGCAACGGAACCGTTTCACACGGTGGACGTGCTTCTTCGGGCCTCAGTTGCAAAATGTGACACGAGATCATTAAATACAGGTAACCAAAGAGTTCAACCTATCCAAGATGACTACGTCTTTGATGATGACATAGGGGGGTGGCAACCAAAAAATGGTACTGACCTACCTAGATCATGTGAGTTAAAAAACGAGTAAGTGCAAAAATTCAAAACAAGGGGCCAAATCAACCTTATCGTTAAGGCCCAAAGGGCCACATACATCCATTTTTAATATCCAGTAAGTTTATCTTTGTAAGAGAAACTTATCTAAGGAGATACCTGGTTTCGGCTCCACCTTCTCCAGCCCGGCAAATGTCAGTACGTCAGGATTTGCACTGTGGGATTCGACAACATGATTAATAAGGCGAGGAGCTCCCTTGCGGGTACGTAACGAATACATATGTTCTCTGATGCGATTAAATAGTTGCCTAATCGTTTTACCGATATAAAAACATCCACACGGACAAAAAATGACGTACACGACAAACTTAGATCTACAAGTGATCGATGAATTCACCGTATGCAAATGGCCGCCCAACCGCATACTTTTTTGTCTTGTATTATATTTGCAAAAATTGCAACTATTACAGGGATAATTCCCTATTAGGGTTCCACTTTTAAGCCAAGATTCTACCTTTTTCTTTTTAGGCTTCCTTTTTAGAATGTCACTTAATGTTATATTTTTCTTATAGGTTATTAAAGGCTTCCTAGTTGCGATTGTATTCAAAGTTTCATCATTCTCAATAATAAACCAGTTGCGCCTAACTGCTTGGTCTATGATGTTATTAATGGGGGAGTTCTTAAATACAAATACAAACCGTTTATCATTATCATTATTTGGGGTTTTTAACTTGCGGTTTTTGTATTTCAAAAGGTCTGCTCTCTTACACTTGTCTGCACGTAATCTGGCAGACAGTATTAGTTCCTCGGGATACTGTCTTTCCCGTAAACGATTTTGCAGTTCGTCCGCCTGTAACCTATAAGTCTCTTCAGACATATTGTTTCTTCTCAGGCGAACGAACTGTCCGTACGGGATTCCTTTTTTCACAGCTTCCGGATCTTGTTCGATGATCAATCTGATGTCAAGGAACTCAATTGCATTGCCCCCGTTTAGATATGTGAACGACATATTGGCAGTATTGGCATGGTTCAAGTAACTGACAAAGTCAGAAAACTGTGTCTCAGAACCCGTGTTTTGTGGCGTTTGAACAGACATCTCTGCGTGCTCTGAGACCATGAGGCAAAAAGCAATCGAACAAAGAAGCAAGGGGTGAACTCGGCACTGCTGTATCTGTACACAGGCTACATAAAAGACACAGGGATCACGGTTTCTGCTAGATGAACTCGGGTGGTGCTCAGACTATATGCAAAATTCAATGAAACTTGATAGTAGAAAGAAGAAAACAAAAATGTAATCTCAGGGACAAACGCGATTTCACTAATGATCAGGTTTTCACCTAGCATTCTAAACCAGGATTTGGACGAGGTGCCCACTCTAATATCCAAAGAGGAACTGCCAATCCTAAACAGCAGAAGTCGTATGGAAGAATGGATTCGCGGAGAGGGAGTGATGCGACCCTTGGCTCGAGATCCAATGATGCCCCTTTAGGAAAAAATGGACCCGAATGAGGAGAAAAAGAAAAAAACGCAAAAGAGCAGAAAAAGAGGAAGATCCCTACATGGAGAAACCAGGATTCATTTCTAATGTCATTAACCTCACCGACAATGTTTGGGACTGTGCTACAGTGACTCTGCTCTCCAAGGGTTTAAATTCCGGTTTAGTAGAGGACTTTGATATAGTTCAGTTCCAGATTGATTTAGCTAAGGCAGTGAGGGATATTAATTTACACAAGTTTTTTTTCTAATAAAGTTACTAATGAGCATGAGAAATGTGAGGGAGACGTGCCAGCTTGTATCGGGAATTGGGTTTTTTTTCCAGGTGAATGTTCAGCTGTTGAAAGAGAGTGCATTGGCTTCCTGGCTACTGAATTCGCGGACAATGTGAACAATGTTCTTGAAATAGATAGGTTTACTAAAGGAGTCAAATCCAAGTTCAATCCGCCTCTTCAGCCAGGAAGCCATTTGGACCTCTTCCAGAATGCCGTATTAAAAGATGTGAAGTCTATTTTGTATAAGAAGGGTCAGCTGAATTTGAGTCAGTCAGAGATGTCAGCTCTTAACAAGTTGAAATCTAGAGAAGACGTTTGTATTGTTAAAGCTGACAAAGGTGGGAGTGTAGTGTAAATGTATAAAGAAATGTATGAAAAAGAGGCCGAGAGACAATTAAGTCATGTACATACATATACCCCCCTTAAAAAAAAAAACCACGCTTAAAATAGTGAGCGACCTAAAAACATTCTTGCATAATAAAGTTGCATCAGGAGTATTGTCCAAAAAAAACGCTGAAAAATGAATCTCTGAAAACCCAAAAAGCTGCCAAAGGGTATCACCATCCTAAAGTTCATAAGGGACTGAGCCCACCCCCCGGGAGACCTATTGTCTCTGGGGTGGGCTCAGTCACCCAAAACTTGTCCCATTATACGGATTGGCTGCTCCACCCCCTCCTCACATCCATTCCAGCCTATATCAAAGACACCCAACACCTTCTACAATTCGTTGAGCAAATTAGCTGGGAACCAGGCTGGAGCTTGTGTTCCATTGACGTGGTCAGTCTCTACACCCGCATCCCACATGATGCGAGTGTGGAGGCTGTCCGGGAATACCTGGAGAGTACCAGCAAGTCCACTATTTTTGTCGATTTTGTTTGTGATGCTTTGAGGTTCATTTTAACTAATAATACCTTCAAGTATGAAGAACAATGGTACAGACAGGACACCGGGACCCCGATGGGGACCCCGGTATCCTGTACATACGCCAATTTATTTCTGGCAATTTTGGAAAAACACTTGATTTACACCAGTTAAAACCCGTTCCTCAAGTACATTAAGTTCTATTCTCGTTTTGTGGACGACATATTGGTAGTTTGGTCGGGTCCTGAGACACAGTTTTCTGACTTTGTCAGTTACTTGAACCATGCCAATACTGCCAATATGTCGTTCACATATCTATACGGGGGCAATGCAATTGAGTTCCTTGACATCAGATTGATCATCGAACAAGATCGAATAGTGAGCGAAGGGTATCCTAAGCCAGTTGCTAAAAACACTCTCCTGCACTTAACCCGCTCCCATCCGGAAGCTGTTAAAAAAGGAATCCCGTACGGACAGTTCCTTCGCCTGAGAAGAAACAATATGTCTGAAGAGACTTATAGGTTACAGGCGGATGAACTGCAAAATCGTTTACGGGAAAGACAGTATCCCGAGGAACTAATACTGTCTGCCAGATTACGTGCAGACAAGTGTAAGAGAGAAGACCTTTTGAAATACAAAAAACGCAAGTTAAAAATCCAAAATACTGATAATGATAAACGGTTTGTATTTGTATTTAAGAACTCCCCCATTAATAACATCATAGACCAAGCAGTTAGGCGCAACTGGTTTATTATTGAGAATGATGAAACTTTGAATACGATCGCAACTAGGAAGCCTTTGATAACCTATAAGAAAAATATAACATTAGGTGACATTCTAAAAAGGAAGCAAAAAAAAGAAAAAGGTAGAATCTTGGCATAAAAGTGGAACCCTAATAGGGAATTATCCCTGTAATAGTTGCAATGTTTGCAAATATAATACAAGACAAAAAAGTATGCGGTTGGGCGGCCATTTGCATACGGTGAATTCATTGATCACTTGTAGATCTAAGTTTGTTGTGTACGTCATTTTTTGTCCGTGTGGATATTTTTATATCGGTAAAACGATTAGACAACTATTTAATCGCATCAGAGAACATATGTATTCGTTACGTACCCGCAAGGGAGCTCCTCGCCTTATTAATCATGTTGTCGAATCCCACGGTGCAAATCCTGATGTACTGACATTTGCCGGGCTGGAGAAGGTGGAGCCGAAACCAGGTATCTCCTTAGATAAGTTTCTCTTACAAAGAGAAACTTACTGGATATTAAAAACGGATGCATGTGGCCCTTTGGGCCTTAACGATAAGGTTGATTTGGCCCCTTGTTTTTAATTTTTGCACTTACTCGTTTTTTAACTCATATGATCTAGGTAGGTCAGTACCATTTTTTGGTTGCCACCCCCCTATGTCATCATCACACACGTAGTCATCTTGGATAGGTTGAACTGTTTGGTTACCTGTATTTAATGATCTCGTGTCACATTTTGCAACTGAGGCCCGAAAAAGCACGTCCACCGTGTGAAACGGTTCCGTTGCCTACCTGTTGTACCCCCCGTCATGTCTGTCTCTCCCCTGCATTTATTTGTGAGTATGCTGCAATAAAGAAGGATCTCACGTGTACCAGCGTGGTGTTTTGACGACTGTGTTGACTATCATAGAGGAATAGCTGAGCTGTAGGTGTGCTTGGCTCCAGCCCTCTAGCTCTTGGTTGTAGATGCTCTTTGGTCATGTGATCACTCAGGATGGCACCAATGTCTTGCAGCTACATCACAAGGTTATTATCACAGTTTTGCAGCAGTAGGTAAACACTTGAAGTTGCTTTGTGACTTCAAGAACCTTCCTACAATGGTTGTTTTATCCCATGAATGGCCGGATGTCCTTCCCATAGGATCCAGCCCTCTCCTCACCCATGGACATGTAGGACTCTACGCCAATGGCGCGGCGCCCCCCCCCCCCCCGCCTCACCTCCTCCTTCTCGGGGCTGTTCCTGGACTCCACTTCAACCTGCACAGATATTGTCTCCCCGATGCTCTTCCGCTTAGATAATCGGTCTTCATCTACAAGACAATGGGAGACGTATAAGTGCGTGTCCTTGGTGCTCCGTGTAAAGTGATGTACTCAGAGCATTCACTGCAGGAGATTAATGGAGGGACAAACATGGGAGGAGGATAAAGGGTTAATACATATAACCAAACAATAAAAGCAAATCTCCACTCTCCTGTAAACATATCATACATCAGAGATAGATATACATATATATGAAATCAGGTTAGATGTAACTCCCGTTGCGACCACCAGGGGTCCCAATAGGCTAGATATATCACCTCAAGTGGATGTGCCAAATATTTAAAAGGTTATTGGGGGACAACAGGACAAACTGGGATCCCTGTAATCTTCAGAACCAGAAAACCTTTCCTGCTTTGGACAGTTCCTAAAATGGACAGAGGTGTCAGCAGAGAGCACTGTGGTCAGACAGACAGGAACAACTCAACTTCCTCTGGAACATACAGCAGCTGATAAGTACTGGAAGGATTAAGATTTTTAAATGTAATTTACAAATCTGTTTAACTTTCTGGCACCAGTTGATTTAAAAAAAAAAAAAAAAAAAAAAAAAACATTGTTTTCCACCAGAGTACCCCTTTAAGGGGTATTGCGTTTGGATGTAATTTCCAGGACTACCACCAGGGTAGTCACTCCTGAGACCAGTTTTTCTCAGAAGGGGTAAGAGACTGGCCCCATTCTGGTGATCTCAGGGTCCCAGTAGTCGGACCCCTCCAACCAACCAACTTATCCCCTATACTGTGGATAGGGGATAAGATTTTCACACCGGAGTATTTCTTTAACCTTTTAAATGCTTGGCACATCCACTGTGGTACTCAGGTGGAAAACAATGTTTTTTTTTAAATCAACTGGTGCCAGAAAGTTAAATAGATTTGTAAATTACTTCTATTTAAAAATCTTAATCCTTCCAGTACCTATCAACTGCTGTATGCTCCAGAGGAAGTTGAGTTGTTCCTTTCTGTCTGACCACAGTGCTCTCTGCTGACACCTCTGTCCATTTTAGGAACTGTCCAGAGCAGGAGAGGTTTTCTATGGGGATTTGCTCCTACTCTGGACAGTTCCGAAAATGGACAGAAGTGTCAGCAGAGAGCACTGTGGTCAGACAGAAAGGAAATTAAAAAATAAAAGAACTTTCTGTGGAGCATACAGCAGCTGATAAGTAGTGGAAGGATTAAGATTTTTTAAATAGAAGTAATTTACAAATCTGTTTAACTTTCTGGCACCAGTTGATTTAAAGGAGTATGCCACTTGCCAGTGTTCGTAACTAAATGTTCCGAACGCTGTTTTCGCGCTGCAGGGATCATGGACACGCCCCCTCATTGCAAGTCTATGGGAGGGGGAGTGATGGCTGTCACGCCCCATCCCATTGACTTGCATTGAGGGGTGTGGTTATGATGTTATGAGGGGCTGTGGTCTACCCTCGCAGCGCAAAAACCGCGTTCGGAACATTTAGTACCGAACGCTGCCCAGTGGAGTACCCCTTTAAAAAAAAAAAAATTCCACCGGAGTACCCCTTTTACTTAATCATTTGAGCCAAATTTTGGAGTAGAAAATATCATGAAAAGTTTAACTGACCCTTGACCACCTAAGGTCTCCTACAAGCTTATACTTGAGGAGTAAACCCCACCCATTCAGAACCTACCTGTTAGCTGGGGAACGTAGGGGGTGCTTAGCCTATCCGAATTATAGCCACTTCCTCCCAACACTTCGCTGACCTTACTCTGCAGAAAGAGCAGCTCGGAGTCAATGCGATCCACGCTCTTCGACCACCTGCGGAAAAAAATTCAAGACGTGTTCAACTTTTGTGCAAAAAAAATGTAATTTCACCAAAAGATGTCTACTATTTTTATACATACTGGTGAAATGCTTAAAGGGGTACTCTGGTGGAAAAAAAAAATGTTTCTAAATCAACTGGTGCCAGCAAGTTAAACAGATTCGTAAATTACTTCTATTAAAAAATCTTTACCCTTCCAGTACTTGTTAGCAGCTGTATGCTACAGAGGAAATTATTTTCTTTTTTAATTTTTTTTTTGTCTTGACCACAGTGCTCTCTGCTGACACCTGATGCCCGTAGGAACTGTCCAGAGCAGGAGAAAATCCTCATAGCAAACCTATGCTGCTCTGGACAGTTCATGACACGGACAGAGGTGTCAGCAGAGAGCGCTGTGGACAAGACAAAAAAGAAATTCAAACAGAAAAGAATTTCCTATGTAGCATAAAGCTGCTAATAAGTACTAAAAGGGTAAAGATTTTTTAATAAAGGTAATTTACAAATCTGTTTAACTTTCTAGCACCAGTTAATTAAAAAAAATAATAATAATTCCACTGAAGTACCCCTTTAAAAGTGGCACTCTGACGTCAGGTAAAAAAAATAAAAAATACTGCAGAAGAATATTGCATTGCTTTCATTTCTTGTGGTCTCATGTCTTGAGACCACCGAAAATCCAAGTTTTGTAGGCTTGTAGACCTCTCCCCTACCATGTCAAAACTAACTACTTTCTGGTTGAGCAGTTGCTCAGTACTACAATTCCCAGAATGCATTGCTTTCCCTTGGCTCTTTATCACAGCGCTCCTACCCTCCCTACACCCTCTCCCACAAGGCTGTTGATTGTTCCCTACCCAAAGCGGCTGCAGAACATTTTATTTCACAACAGACTATCACACAGTTAGTTTGCAGCACCTGCTGTACACATTCCCTGTCTGCTCCTCTGCTTGTGACAATGTTTAGCACAAATCTTCATTCTGTAACCACAACTCATTCTCTAAATGTCCCAATAAAGATCTATATTTACAAGTGTATAATACAGGGAGATGGTCATGTAGCTGTAGTGGCTGGTCAGAGGTGATGACATCACTCAAGGGCGGGGCTAGAGCTCAGAGACAAGATCCAGTCACGCCTCCTGAGACAGCAGATGATTAGGTGTCATCTGGAGAGAGAAGGAGGAGCCGGGAAGCTGATGAGGCAACACTATACTGACAATGACAGGATTACACAACTTTCTGTCAGGAGAGAGGGAGGAGCCTGGAGGGCTGCTGAGACAACACTGCACTGACAATGAGAGGACTACACAACTTCCTGTCTGTGTAATTTAAGCAAAAACGTGCTGAAGCCAGTACAATTTGTGACAACATTATTTAGTAAGTTACTGGGGTATTCTATATGCCTTAATGGAATACCCCAGTAACTTTATACAAAAATTAGTACATTTGTGTTGAAGGCTCCATTTGGGGCAGCATGCAGTATTCAGTTTCTCGTCCCTGAACGGAGCCTCCGATGCAGATGTGAACCCGGCCTAAGAATGCCCTTTAGTTTTTAACACTGCAGCCAGCAGGTGGTGTCACATGAAGCCAACACGTCGCCATCTGGTGGCTGCTATAACATCATCACACTGTGTCAGTCTTCTGCTAAAGCTGCTCATAGGGAGGAATAGTTTCCATTCTGCCGAATTATTTTAGCGCACGAAGGCTTCAGGTGCTCAGCCGTGGGCGAACATTGTTCTGCATCCTCCTGTAATTACTAGGGGCTCTTCATAAGGAATGCAGGTGATGTCAGTGACTAATAGAGATAAGGTACAACAATGGGCCCAACAGAGGACTGGAGGGTCCAACGATGTTCTGAAGAGCCTGATACGACAGCCGACAAAGTGCTTGAGTGCGAAGAGGTCTAAGTGGCCATTAGGAGACATTAAAGACTCTCAAGTGGTCGGAGGATGAGTCATTGTTTATGAGTGATGGCGCTGTGACTGGTGAACTATGTTGGGAATGCAGCACTCGCTCGGGCGGTGGAAATTTGACCCCCACCATCAGGTGGGGGTCAAATTTCCACCACCCGAGTGAGTGCTGCATTTCCACCATAGTTCACAAGTCACAGCGCCATACTTTCGGTAGTGGCCGGGTCTGGTACTGCAGCTCAGTCCCATTTTCTTCCAAAAACAGCGCCACTCCTGTTCAGTGGCTGTGAGCGGTATCGCCAATAATGTGTATGAGAATATGAGAGGTTGTTCACAGCTTGCGGAGAAGGGAAGCAATGTTCTTGGGAGACGTACAATCCCTAGGGTGGGACCCTTTGAGGAGATCTAATGGCGGCCATATTGGTTGTCACCCAGCTTGGACTGAATCAACTTGGGACACCGTAAGAAATAATGTTTCTTGGCTGAATGCTTATAGAAAGTCACCTGGGTTTCTCGATGAAGATGTCTTCCGGAAGAAGATAGACGCCTTCTTTTTTTCTCATTTCTATTACCTGCAACAAAAGGAAAGGAATGAGAATGTATCAATAACTGGAGTTATATTATGTGTTATTCCAGCAAAAAATCCATTGTGATTGAGTAAATGCATTATTCTATATACTGCTGCTATCTCTATGGAATAAGGATAGATAGTAGTTATATACCTCCCCTCCAACTCTATCTGTATACTGCTGCTATCTCTATGGAATAAGGATAGATAGTAATTATATACCTCCCCTCCAGCTCTATCTGCATATTGCTGCTATCTCTATGAAATAAGGATAGATAGTAGTTATATAACTCCCCTCCAGCTCTATCTGTATACTGCTGCTATCTCTATGGAATAAGGATATATGGTAGTTATACACCTCCCCTCCAGCTATATCTGTATACTGCTGCTATCTCTATGGGATCAGGATATATAGTAGTTATACACCTCCCCTCCAGCTATATCTGTATACTGCTGCTATCTCTATGGGATCAGGATATATAGTAGTTATACACCTCCCCTCCAGCTCTATCTGTATACTGCTGCTGCTATCTCTATGGGTTCAGGATATACAGCAATTATACACCTCCAATTCAGCTCTATCTGTATACTGCTGCTATCTCTTTGGGATCAGGATATATAGTAGTTATACACCTCCCCTCCAGCTATTTCTGTATACTGCTGCTATCTCTATGGGATCAGGATATATAGTAGCTATACACCTCCAATCCGGCTCTATCTGTATACTGCTGCTATCTTTATGGGATCAGGATATATATAGTAGTTATACACCTCCCCTCCAGCTCTATCTGTATACTGCTGCTTCTATTTATATGGGATCAGGATATATAGTAGTTATACACCTCCCCTCCAACTCTACATGTATACTGCTGCTATCTCTATGGGATCAGAATACAAAGTAGTTGTACCCTACCCCTCCAGCTCTATCTGTATACAGCTGCCATCTCTATGGGCTAAGGATATATAGTTGTTATACACCTCCCCACCAGCTCTATCTATGGTATCAGAATATATATCAGAATATATAGTAGCTATACATCTTCCCTCCAAGCTCTCTCTGTATACTGCCGCTATCACTATGGGATTAGAATATATAGTAGTTATACACTTCCACTCCAGCTCTATCTGTATACTGCCGCTATCACTATGGGATTAGAATATATAGTAGTTATACACCTCCACTCCAGCTCTATCTGTATACTGCCGCTATCACTATGGGATTATAATATAAAGTAGTTATATATCTCCCCTCTCAGCTCTATGGGGGAAATGTATCAATGTTGGTGTAGGTAGAAGTTTTTTGTAGATCCTTTTGGTTGGTCTAAATTTGGTGCACTTGCAATAAACTTACCATTCTTGTGCAATGCACAGGATACATTTTGTGCAAAGTTCTAAATCTCCACCCAGTTCTATTTGTACACCTGAGCTGCACCTCACAGGTAAAGTGGACAAAGGGATTTAGTTCTATTGCTTTGAGGCTCGGATTCTATTGAGGTTTTTTGTCCACCAGCAAAAACGCCAGAAAAACTCACAGCTTTATCCTGCGTTTGCTATAATATACAGGGGTACATAGCTTACCAATGTATACCATACAGGAGCCCAGCAAGGAAAGAGTTAACCCACGCTGCTTAGCAGTTCTGGGTTAAGTCTTTGTGTGCTATCCTGTATATACAGACGTTTATAGATGACAGTAGGCAGACGTCAACAATTGAAGGCTCCCTGTTTAGGAACACACTGCAGTATGGGTGCAGTCCCCAGGGGAGAGTGCCAAAAATGTACTAACCTTTTTTGGGGTATTTTTTTTCTTTTCTTCTCATTTCAGATACGTGAATCAGGAGGACAACATCAAATTTGGTGGACTGCAAAGATGACCAGTGTTTTTTATGTCAATAAAAGGGTTAACAAGGGCTGTGGGGGAGTGTTTTTTTTAAATAATAATTTTTTTTCGAAGTGTCGGGTTTTTTATAATTGAATTTTCAGGCTTAGTAGTGGAAGCCGTCTAGCCCCAAAAACAGCTAGCGCTAACCCCCAACTATTACCCCGGTACCCACCGCCACAGGGGTGCCGGGATAGAGCAGGTATCAACAGGCCCGGAACGTCAAAAATGGTGCTCCTGGGCCTAGGTGGTAACAGGCTGGCATTATTTAGGCTGGGGAGGGCCAGTAACAATGGTCCTCACCCACCCTGGTAACATCAGGCTGTTTGGTTGGTATCTGGCTGATACTGAAAATAGGGGGAACCACTTACGTTTTTTATTTATTTATTTTAAAAAAAAAGCACAGGGTTCCCCCTATTTTTCAGTATCAGCCAGATACCAACCAAACAGCAACAGCCTGATGTTACCAGGGTGGGTGAGGACCATTGTTACCGGCCCTTCCCAGCCTAAATAACGCCAGGCTGTTACCGCCTAGGCCCAGGAGCGCCATTTTTGATGTTCTGGGCCTGTTTGTACCGGCTCTTCCCAGCACCCCTGTGGCGGTGGGTACCAGGGTAATAATTGGGGGTTAGCACTAGCTGGTTGGGGGGGTAACACTAAGCCCCGGCTTAGTAATGGATTCCATCTATAAGATGGCTTCCACTACTAAGCCTGAAAATTCAATTATAAAAAACACAACACATTAAAAAAATATATATATATTTTTTTTTTAAAACACTCCCCCACAGCCCTCATTAACCCTTTTAATGAAATAAAAAAAAACGCTGGTCATCGTCGCAGTCCACCGAATCTGACGTAGTCCTTCACATTCACTTATCTGAAATGAGAAGAAAAGAAAAACACGAAAAATGGGTTAGTAAATTTTTTGCACATAATGCAGCATGTTCCTAAACAGGGAGCTTCCAGTTGTTTTTAAACTAAACTCCCATCATGGGGGGGGCTGTAGTTCAGCAACAGCTGGAGTCTCCCTGTTTGGGAACACACTGCCAGAAAGGCTCTGTTCCCAATATGCAAAACGCATAATGAGAACAGAGTCAGGCCTGGACGGTGTAGCTCCGCCCAGAATGATGTCATCACTAGGGGCGGAGCAGTAAAGGTCACAGGGGGTCTCAGGTGTGAGACCCCCTTTCTATCTGTCCCTCTGCCCTTGGGCTACTACTCCCATCATGGAACAGAGTCTGTCCCATGATGGGACTAGTTGTAGTACCGCAGCGCTGAGGAACGGCACTTGCACATCCCCCGGCTGCGGGACTCTTTTAGGACTACTACTCCCATTAAGGACAGACTCTGTACATGATGGGAGTTATAGTCCAGGGGTTGAGGGGCAGATCGCAGCAGGTCATTCTGCTGAGACCCGCTGCAATACGCATATACTGTATTAAGTTAACAATCCGGCGGCAAATGCGGCTCCACTGTCACATTTCATAATCCCCGGCGCCGGTAGATAGGAGCTCTAATTGGTGAAAAGCTATACCCAATCAGAGCTTCCGTCTCCCTGCGATGGGGATTATGAAATGTGACGGCGTATACAGGTGCCAGCAGGGAGCGCTGTGGAGCTGCATGTGCCGCCGGATTGTACAGTTAATAAATGCGGATCACAGCGGGTCTCTGCAGAATGATCTGCTGCGATCTTCCCCTCAGCCCATGGACTATAACTCCCATCATGGGCAGAGTCTGTCCATGATGGGAGAATTAGTCCTAACTGTCCCAAAATAGTCCATCAGAGCTGCAGTACTACAACTACTCCCATCATGGGACAGACTCTGTCCCATGATGGGAGTAGTTGTAGTTTAGCAGTATTGAGGGACGGCTCCTGCATCCCCCGACTGTCTGGGTAGAACACTTTCCTACGTGTCCTTTTTGATGGTGTATTTTTGCATTAAAAAAAGTGTCTAAACCAAAAAAAAATGCACATGATAAATTAGTATCCACTGCAAAATGCATTCCGCAATGCACAAAAAAATAGACTACATGCTTTTTGCTCTATCAAAAAAGACGCACAAAAAAGACACAAAATAACTCACTGCGCAAAAATTTGCACTACATATAGAAAAGAAAAAGCTTCTACCACGATAAATTCCCCCTATCTGTATACTGCTGCAATATATTTGGGATTAGGATATATAGTAGTACTACACCTCCCCTGAGGTTGTGTTCACACCTTGCATGATGTTATGATTTTTTCAAATTGCTGCAAAAATTGCAAAAAAAACAGCCAAGGTGTAAGAAATATCATTAAAAATTCAATAAAAATTCAACATGTGACCACAGCCTAGACTTCAAATCACTAATATGTCTCTAAAAACATTTTGAACTGGAAAATACATCAAGACTGCACATAATGTGAACTGACCCCCCCCCAACCCCCCCAAGTCTGACCTCCAGCACCAGTCTTGACCAGGTGCAGACCAGGTGCAGTGATAAGACTCCTCCTCCCCCTCTCTCTGGGCAAAACCAGAGGAATCATAGGAAATGTAGACAGCATTAAAAAATCATTTCAGTGATGGAATTACATCCACTATGGATCAAACTATTGCCTGCCACAATGGCTAAAGAAGGTAAGCACAAGACATCTCTTCCTTATTCTCTAATAAAAAAATAAAAAATTCCCGGAGTGCTTCTTTAAAGCTTTAAAGGGGTACTCCGGTTCAAAAAACATTTTTTTGTTTAAATCAACTGGTGCCAGAAAGTTAAACAGATTTGTAAATTACTTCTATTAAAAAATCTTTTTCCTTCCAGCACTTTTTAGCAGAAATCCTTTTCTTTTTGGAACGCAGAGCTCTCTGCTGACATCATGAGCACAGTGCTCTCTGCTGACATCTCTGTCCATTTTAAGAACTTGTCCAGAGTAGGAGAAAATCCCCATAGCAAACATATGCTGCTCTGGACAGTTCCTAAAATAGACAGCAGAGGTCAGCAGAGAGCACTGTGCTCGTGATATCAGCAGAGAGCACTGTGTTCCAAAAAGAAAAGCATTTTCCTCTGTAGTATTCAGCAGCTAATAAGTGCTGGAAGGATTAAGATTTTTTTAATAGAAGTAATTTATAAATCTGTTTAACTTTCTGGCACCAGTTGATTTAAAAAAAAAAAAAAAAAAAAAGTTTTCCACCGGAGTACCCCTTTAATCCAGCATCAATGGGACCCGACAGGAACCAGACAATCAAATATTCTGGAGAGAAACCGGACATGCTCCATTGGACTCTGGTTCTGCAGCCCGTGCCAGTACAGACCAGGGAGCGGTGTGGCCGCCGTATACTGCTGTACAGGTGCACATAGTATACACCAGTTCACTGCATCGGTCAGTGACTAACCTCGTGAATGTGCTGGCAGAACGCTGGGACAGTGGTGAGCTGGCTGATCAGGTTCAGGTAGGCGGCACACAGGGCATGCAGCGCACAGCGGTTATATGCCGGAAGATTGTCCTCATTATTCAGAGCCAGGTCCTGGGAATAAAAGAATCACAAAAAATGTCAATACAAAAATCTAAATACAAATCCAGAGTAAAAAATAAATAAATAAATAAATAAATAAATAAAAAAAGACCCTTGGACACCAATGCAAAAGAACGTAGCACGCCCCGTCAGTCACTGCCAGTCATGTATGACCGCTATCTCTAAGGCTATCTCTTACCCTGGATGTGTGCTCCCTTTATTCTAACATCTCCACTGATTTAGGTGTTCCTGCAATTAAACATTTTTTACAAGAGGACCCTTCACTTAACCCCAGTCAGTCAGAATTTCTACTGGAGTCTATTAGATTTATTCTTCTCAATAATGTTTTTGAATTCAATCATACTATTTATCGGCAGAATAGGGGCTGTGCCATGGGGACTCGATTCGCCCCTAGTTACGCTAATTTGTTCATGGGGCGATTCGAGTCCCTTGTCATGGCACAGTCCCTGTATTTTAAGTCCGTTTTTTTCTTTCGTCGTTATATAGACGACCTTTTTTTGATCTGGGTAGGTACCAAACATGAAGCTGACCTCTTTGTACAAGAGTTGAACACTAACACATGGGGTATAAAATTTACCATGCATTATGCAGAAAATTCCATCCAATTTTTAGACCTTGACATCCATAAAACAGTCGATGGCACTATTTCCACGAAGACTTTTTTCAAATCTGTCGATATTAACAGTTTTTTACAGTTCGACAGTGCACATTATCCAAGCTGGCTAAGAGGGGTGCCATTCGGCCAATATTT
Source organism: Hyla sarda (assembly GCF_029499605.1). Classification (NCBI taxonomy): domain Eukaryota; kingdom Metazoa; phylum Chordata; class Amphibia; order Anura; family Hylidae; genus Hyla; species Hyla sarda. The sequence continues at coordinate 14,007,511 of NC_079191.1, forward strand.
ACGAATTCGTAGAAATTGCACCTCTGATTCAGATTTTATCTCTCAAGCTGAGGTTTTAAAACAATGCTTTATACAAAAGGGCTATCCTAAATCGCTTCTTACTAAGGCATATATGAAGGTGAAAGATAAAAAACAATCTGATTTGGTTACATCTATTTCTAAAAAATCCAGCTCTAATCAGCTTCTTAACCCCTTTAGATACAATTTTGTTACGAATTTCAATATTGAGGCATCTAATATTAGAAAAATATTAACTAAAAATTGGCCCATTATTCAAAATGATAAAATTCTAAACCAATTAATTCCCCCAGTCCCTAATGTCACTTACAGACGTTCCAAAAATCTCAGCAATTTATTAGCCCCCAGCAGATTTTCCGAATATCGTACACCACAGAATTCCTGTTCTATTAAACCATATTGTTTTCCTTGTAAAAAAAAGTCGCTGCCTCTGTTGTGAATGGATTATCCAAACTGATACTTTTTCTTCCTTTTTTACACAACAAACATTTAAAATTAACGATTCACTAAATTGTGACACCACTTTTGCTATCTATTTATTAACCTGTGGTTGCGATCGCCAATACGTTGGCCGTACCACACAAACGGTGCGCTCCAGGATGAACAAACACAGATGGAACATAAAACATGGTTTTTTGTTGCATAGTCTTTCCCGTCACTTCACTCTTTATCATCAAAAAAACACTGAAACTTTAAAATTAATTATTTTAGAAACCTTCCCCATTCATTTACCAAATAGAATACAAAGACTGAATAATCGCGAATCCTTTTGGATTCACAAACTACATACTTTGCACCCTCAAGGTTTTAATGAATGTATCGATACAGTTAAATAATTTGATAATTTGGGATTTAAAAATTTCCCATCTTTCCATATGGATTAATTTCGAAAATATTATACCTTGATTTTTTTCTTTGTTCCCTCTGTACTGTTCACCCTGGAGCGCCCCACGGTGTATTTATTTATTCCTTATGTTTTATTATCTAAGTTTTGTTTATTTTCCTTTCTTTTTTACATATAAACATCTTTGTATTTTTAATTTATTTATTGTTTGTTAATCTGGATTCTTGTACGAATATTCACACCCTGCGTTTTCGCCGGTTGCTGTATTCAATACCGCATTAGTTAATTGAGTTCATTTTATTCTCTAAGTAGTGTTCATACATTTCCTTTTTGATCAGTTGCGGTTTGGTTTATCGCACTGTCATTTATTTTTTATTATTTTTTACTATTTTATTTTTTAATAAGGTAGCGATATACAATAATAATTTTTCTATCTCTTGAATCAATTGACATGACTCTTTATATCATATATATTTTTTGAAATAATATCCAACTTGTGTTGTTGAATGCCGCACCGGCGATTTAGCGGTGCGATTTCTTGAGTCGCTTGTGGTGTTACATTCACATCACATGCGATCATTATAATTATATTATATATATTTATATACATATGTTTATAGGATTGCATTGTGCTTTCATATTGCTGTCTTATCACTATTTTTGTGATTTCTGTTTATATTTATTTATATATTTTTTTCATACATTGTCATATGGATATGTAATTCTATGTAACAATTCTTTTTAAAAAGCACTCTAATGGTTAATTCCTGGAGGTATATATACCTGATACCAGCCTCCCCTTGTCATGCCTGATGAAGCTGCGCATGCGCAGCGAAACGCGTTGCATCTAATAAATCCATTGATTTTACTTGGCTGTCTGATGGTTCCTCTCTGCGCCAGACAAACTCCTGACTCCCTGGTCATTCGCCTTTGATTCTACACCTATCCAGGAGGGCTGCAGTGGACCTGCTTTCATATCTCTTCTGCTCCTAACCTTGTTGTGTGTGGGCGCACAACCAACTTTGGTAAGCGGCTTGGGAATTACCTTCCCCTACCCCCACCTGCAAGATCTACTGATCCCGCACATGAGGCGCCTTCCTTCCTTTCTCTCGCTATCTCTAAGGGTGAATGTAACTTCTACCGTCATGTCACTGGCACTTTAAGTCTCCCGGGACTAAACATTAAAAAAAAAAATTCACTATAGAGCAGTGTTTCCACACCAGGGTGCCTCCAGCTGTTGCAAAACTACAACTCCCAGCATGCCCGGACAGCCGTTGGCTGTCCGGGCATGCTGGGAGTTGTAGTTTTGCAACAGCTGGAGGCACCCTGGTTGGGAAACACTGCTATAGAGCTTAGATATCTAATATCCATCCATACATGTAAGCTGTTAATTAAAGGGGTACTCTGGTGGAAAACAAATTTTTTTTTATTTTTTTTTTCAAATCAACTGGTGCCAAAAAGTTATTTAGATTTGTAAATTACTTCTATTTAAAAATCTTAATCCTTCCAGTACTGTATGTTCCACAGGAAGTTGTGTAGTTCTTTCCAGTCTGACCACAGTGCTCTCTGCTGACACCTCGGTCCGTGTCAGGAACTGTCCAGAGTAGGAGAAATTTCCCATAACAAACCTCTCCTGCTGTGGACAGTTCCTGACATGGACAGAGGTGTCAGCAGAGAGCACTGTGGTCAGACTGGAAAGAAATACACAACTTCCTGTGGAACATACAGCGGCTGATAAGTACTGGAAGGGTTAAGATTTTTAAATAGAAGTAATTTAAAATCTGTATAACTTTCTGGCACCAGTTGATATGAAACAAAAAGTGTTTTCCACCGGAGTACCCCTTTAGTGACCGATGTGGTCACCAATGCGCCCCCTGGTGGTCCTTCCATCACTCAAGATTCATGGAAACTACAGTACATATTCATATATATATATATATATATATATATATATATATATATATATGAATGAACTGGCTCCAGAAAGTTAAACAGATTTGTAAATTACTTCTATTAAAAAAATCTTAATCCTTCCAGTATTTATCAGCTGCTGAAGTTGAGTTGTTCTTTTCTGTCTAAGTTCTCTCTGATGACACGTGTCTCGGGAGCTGTCCAGAGTAGAAGCAAATCCCCATAGCAAACCTCTTCTACTCTGTGCAGTTCCCGAGACAGACAGAGGTGTCAGCAGAGAGCACTGTTGTCAGACAGAAAAGAACAACTCAACTTCAGCAGCTGATAACTATTGGAAGGATTAAGATTTTTTTTAATAGAAGTCATTTACAAATCTGTTTAACTTTCTGGAGCCAGTTGATCTTAAAAAAAAAAAAAAAAGTTTTTTCCTGGAATAACCCTTTAAAGGGGTATTCCAGGAGAAAACTTGTTTTCTTATATCAACTGGCTCCAGAAAGTTAAACAGATTTGTAAATTACTTCTATTAAAAAATCTTAATCCTTCTAATAATTATCAGCTGCTGAAGTTGAGTTGTTGTTTTCTGTCTGGCAACAGCGCTCTCTGCTGACATCTCTGCTTGTCTCGGGAACTGCACAGAGTAGAAGAGGTTTGCTATGGGGATCTGTTTCTAAACTGGGCGGTTCCCGAGACACGTGTCATCAGAGAGCACTTAGACAGAAAAGTACAACTCAACTTCCGCAGCTCATAAGTACTAAAAGGATTAAGTTTTTTTAATAGAAGTAATTTACAAATCTGTTTAACTTTCTGGAGCCATTTGATATATATATATATATATATATATATATATATATATATATATATATATTAAAAAAAAGTTTTTTCCTGGATACCCCATTTAATACCGGCCAGCGGCAGGTAAAAAGAAAAAAGTTAAAAAGGGACGCAGCACTGTGGCCCCTTCATTCTCTGGACCAGTGGGGGCCCCAATTTCAGTGGTTGAATTGGTCATACAATCTATTTTTACCTGCACGGCTAAGACCAGACGGATGAGATCCACAACCACCTCCTCATTGGCCAGTTCGATGCTGATCATCAGCAGGAGGGCGTACAGAGCCTCATAGTGGGCCTGGACATTGCCGGGGTCATTACAGCTCAGGTAGATGTGCCGATACAGCTGCTGACAGTGCTGGGGAGCAAAGCATTATGGGAAAGTCAGAGACAAGCGGGTGACATCCTACAGAGATATGTACTGTACTAGACATAAGGGAAAGCAAATATGCGTTTACTCCTTGTAATAGAGATCTCATCACAGGGCATCTCCACCATGCTTTACACTGCAGTTCACAGAGCAGGAAGAGAAAGCTAATACATTATTATATTATTAGCTGCTGAATACTACAGAGGAAATTATTTTCTTTTTGGAACACAGTGCTCTCTGCTGACATCACGAGCACAGTGCTCTCTGCTGACATCTCTGTCCATTTTAAGGACTGTCCAGAGTAGGAGAAAATCCCCATAGAAAACATATGTTGCTCTGGACAGTTCCTATAATGGACAGAGATGTCAGCAGAGAGCACTGTGGTCATGATGTCAGCAGAGAGCACTGTGTTCCAAAAAGAACATAATTTCCTCTGTAGTATTCAGCAGCTAATAAGTACTGGAAGAATTAAGATTTTTTTAATAGAAGTAATTTACAAATCTGTTTAACTTTCTGGCACCAGTTGATTAAAAAAATAAAAAGTTTTCCACCGGAGTACCCCTTTAATCCTTCCAGTACTTATCAGCTGCTGTATGATCCACAGGAAGTTCTTTTATTTTTGCATTTCCTTTCTGTCTGACCACAGTGCTCTCTGCTGACACCTCTGTCCACTTTAGGAACTGTCCAGAGTAGGAGCAAATCCCCATAGCAAATCTATCCTGCTCTGGACAGTTCCTGACACGGACAGAGGTGTCAGCAGAGAGCACTGTGGTCAGACAGAAAGGAAATTCAAAAAGAAAAGAACTTCCTGTGGGACATACAGCAGCTGATAAGTACTGGAAGGATCAAGATTTCTTAATCGAAGTAAATTACAAATCTGTTTAACTTTCTGGCACCAGTTGATTTAAAAAAAACATGTTTTCCAGTGGAGTACCCCTTTAAGAACAATGAGCCTCAAAAAGGTGCGTGTGGGTTCACAGGTGTCTACATTACCCTTCAGCTTATGTGTCCTGTCTAATTTTTTATAAAGCCGCATCTGTCAATGGCAGTGTTTCCCAACAAAACTACAACTCCCATCATGCCTTAGGGTGTAGTTTTGGGATGTGATACTTTAAAGCAGCATAATGATATCCATTAAAGCAGTGATTCCCAAACATGTGGCCTCCAGCTGTTGCGAAACTAAAACTCCCAGCATGCCCGGACAACCTGTGGCTGTCCGGGCATGCTGGGAGTTGTAGTTTAGCAATGTGATACTGTGAAGCAGCATAATGTGATACTTGCTGGGCTTTCTGGGAGTTTTAGTTTTGCAATGTAATACTTTAAAGCAGTGTTTGCCAACCAGGGTGCCTCCAGCTGTTGCAAAACTACAACTCCCAGCATGCCTGGACAGAAAAAGGCTGTCTGGGCATGCTGGGAGTTATAGTTTTGCAATGTGATACTGTATAGCAGCATAATGTGATACTTTATAGCAGTATTTCAAAACCAGGGTGCCTCCAGCTGTTGCAAAACTACAACTCCCAGCATGTCCGGACAACCTGGGAGTTGTATTTTTGCAGTGTGATATTGTAAAGCAGCATAATGTAATACTTTATAGCAGTGTTTGCCAACCAAGGTGCCTCCAGCTGTTGCAAAAAACAATTCCCAGCATCCCTGGACAGCCAAAAGCTTTCCGAGCATGCTGGGAGTTGTAGTTTTGCAATGTGATACTGTAAAGCAGCATAATGTGATATTTTATAACAGTGTTTCCAAACCAGGGTGCCTCCAGCTGTTGCAAAACTACAACTCCCAGCATGCCCTGACAGCCTGGGAGTTGTTATTTTGCAATGTAATACTTTAAAGCAGTGTTTGACAACCAGGGTGCCTTCAGCTGTTGCAAAACTACTGTGGTTGCCCAGTTCGGCCGTCACGCCCCCTCCTATAGACTTGCATTGAGGGGGTGGGGCGTGACATCATGAGGGGGTGGGGCTATGACATCACAAGCTCCAGACGCCGGCTCCAGCTTTCGGAACAGCTTGTTCCAAGCGCTGAGCAGCGGAGTACCCCTTTAATGCCATCTGCCCTCATAACACCCTGTTACCAAACTACAACTCCCAGCATGCCCGGACAGCCAAAGGCTGTCCGGGCTTGCTGGGAATTGTAGTTTTGCAACAGCTGAAGCCATCCTGGCTGGCAAACACTGATCCATGGACTAGGAAAGATTTGAATATAGCAGAGCTGCAATACCACACACAACCTGTGGACAGGTGTGGCGCTGTTACCAGCCATATATATATATATATTTTTTAACATTGGACAACCCCAGCCCACCTTCTTCATGAAGAGCGTATCTTGTCTGGAACACTTGTCCACCTTGAGCTTCAATACGGCGATGTCCGGCACAGTACTAGAAGGAAACGAACAAGAAAAGATCAGTAAAGTGGAAAGTATCACATATACATCGCTCTTTCTGGGCTTAGGAGTCCAGTGGGCGGTCCTAATTAATGACTGACTGGAAATAGAGTTATCACAGATCCTGGATGCTGATGGCGAGTGTCAGCTGCACTTATCTCCTGAGCTCGCTCCCTACTTCCTTAACACCATGACGCAATTACCCTACATATATACCCCAAGAGAACATATGGGTGTTATACAGAGGGGGGGGGGGGGGGGTCCTGCATACTGCATCATCCTTTAGCAGTTTTCTTTCGTTTATTTTTTAATCTTTATTAGAATTGTGAAATTGGTGAGTGAATCCCATCTTTTTGGGTTGTCATGGTTGTCGTGATACCCATGATGTGTCGTGTTTGTTTTAGTCTTTAAATGTAATGTATTAATTCATTATTTTACTGTTATCTATTTCATTTATTTATTTATTACATTTTTTTTCAATTATTATTATTATTATTTATTTCACTTCCACTAGGGGGCAACCCTTGAGCTGCATAATACACTGCAATGTTTCTGTATTGCAGTGTACTATGCCGTAAGTCAGGGCTATAATAATATGCAGCCTCTTCAGCACAGCTTAAAGGGATGGTCCCATTTTAGCTAACATATTGATAATCCTGAGAACAGGGACATAATTGTGACTGACCTCTAGTCTACCTGTACATCATGTGACTGACCTCTAGTCTACCTGTACATCATGTGACTGACCTCTAGTCTACCTGTACATCAGGTGACTGACCTGTAGTCTACCTGTACATCATGTGACTGACCTCTAGTCTACCTGTACATCATGTGACTGACCCCTAGTCTACCTGTACATCAAGTGACTGACCACTAGTCTACCTGTACATCATGTGACTGACCCCTAGTCTACCTGTACATCATGTGACTGACCTGTAGTCTACCTGTACATCATGTGACTGACCTGTAGTCTACCTGTACATCATGTGACTGACCTGTAGTCTACCTGTACATCATGTGACTGACCTCTAGTCTACCTGAACATCCTGTGACTGACCTCTAGTCTACCTGTACATCATGTGACTGACCTCTAGTCTACCTGTACATCATGTGACTGACCTCTAGTCTACATGTTCATCATGTCACTGACCTCTAGTCTACCTATACATCCTATGACTGACCCCTAGTCTACCTGTACATCCTATGACTGACCCCTAGTCTACCTGTACATCCTATGACTGACCTCTAGTCTACCTGTACATCATGTGACTGACCTCTAGTCTACCTGTACATCCTGTGACTGACCTCTAGTCTACCTGTACATCCTGTGATGGACCTCTAGTCTACCTGTACATCAGGTGACTGACCTCTAGTCTACCTGTGCATCCTATGACTGACCTCTAGTCTACCTGTACATCCTATGACTGACCTATAGTCTACCTGTACATCATGTTACTGACCTCTAGTCTACCTGTACATCAGGTGACTGACCTCTAGTCTACCTGTACATCATGTTACTGACCTCTAGTCTACCTGTACATCAGTTGACTGACCTCTAGACTACCTGTACATCATGTGACTGACCTCTAGTCTACCTGTACATCATGTGACTGACCTCTAGTCTACCTGTACATCCTATGACTGACCTCTAGTCTACCTGTACATCCTATGACTGACCTCTAGTCTACCTGTACATCCTGTGACTGACCTCTAGTCTACCTGTACATCCTGTGACTGACCTCTAGTCTACCTGTACATCCTGTGACGGACCTCTAGTCTACCTGTACATCAGGTGACTGACCTCTAGTGTACCTGTACATCCTATGACTGACCTCTAGTCTACCTGTACATCAGGTGACTGACCACTAGTCTACCTGTACATCCTATGACTGACCTGTAGTCTACCTGTACATCATGTGACTGACCTCTAGTCTACCTGTACATCCTATGACTGACCTCTAGTCTACCTGTACATCCTGTGACGGACCTCTAGTCTACCTGTACATCAGGTGACTGACCACTAGTCTACCTGTACATCCTATGACTGACCTCTAGTCTACCTGTACATCATGTGACTGACCTCTAGTCTACCTGTACATCATGTGACTGACCTCTAGTCTACCTATACATCCTATGACTGACCTCTAGACTACCTGTACATCATGTGACTGACCTCTAGTCTACCTGTACATCCTATGACTGACCTCTAGTCTACCTGTGCATCCTATGACTGACCTCTAGTCTACCTGTACATCCTATGACTGACCTCTAGTCTACCTGTACATCATGTTACTGACCTCTAGTCTACCTGTACATCAGGTGACTGACCTCTAGTCTCCCTGTACATCATGTGACTGACCTCTAGTCTACCTGTGCATCCTATGACTGACCTCTAGTCTACCTGTACATCCTGTGACTGACCTCTAATCTACCTGTACATCCTATGACTGACCTCTAGTCTACCTGTACATCCTATGACTGACCTCTAGTCTACCTGTGCATCCTCTGACTGACCTATAGTCTACCTGTACATCCTATGACTGACCTCTAGTCTACCTGTACATCATGTGACTGACCTCTAGTCTACCTGTACATCATGTGACTGACCTCTAGTCTACCTATACATCCTATGACTGACCTCTAGACTACCTGTACATCATGTGACTGACCTCTAGTCTACCTGTACATCCTGTGACTGACCTCTAGTCTACCTGTACATCCTATGACTGACCTCTAGTCTACCTGTACATCCTATGACTGACCTCTAGTCTACCTGTACATCCTATGACTGACCTCTAGTCTACCTGTACATCCTGTGACTGACCTCTAGTCTACCTGTACATCCTGTGACTGACCTCTAGTCTACCTGTACATCCTGTGACGGACCTCTTGTCTACCTGTACATCAGGTGACTGACCTCTAGTCTACCTGTACATCCTATGACTGACCTCTAGTCTACCTGTACATCCTGTGACGGACCTCTAGTCTACCTGTACATCAGGTGACTGACCACTAATCTACCTGTACATCCTATGACTGACCTGTAGTCTACCTGTACATCATGTGACTGACCTCTAGTCTACCTGTACATCCTATGAGTGACCTCTAGTCTACCTGTACATCTTGTGACTGACCTCTAGTCTACCTGTACATCATGTGACTGACCTCTAGTCTACCTGTACATCATGTGACTGACCTCTAGTCTACCTGTACATCATGTGACTGACCTCTAGTCTACCTATACATCCTATGACTGACCCCTAGTCTACCTGTACATCCTATGACTGACCCCTAGTCTACCTGTACATCCTATGACTGACCTCTAGTCTACCTGTACATCATGTGACTGACCTCTAGTCTACCTGTACATCATGTGACTGACCTCTAGTCTACCTATACATCCTATGACTGAACTCTAGACTACCTGTACATCCTGTGACTGACCTCTAGTCTACCTGTACATCCTGTGACTGACCTCTAGTCTACCTGTACATAGTATGACTGACCTCTAGTCTACCTGTGCATCCTATGACTGACCTCTAGTCTACCTGTACATCCTATGACTGACCTCTAGTCTACCTGTACATCATGTTACTGACCTCTAGTCTACCTGTACATCAGGTGACGGACCTCTAGTCTACCTGTACATCCTGTGACGGACCTCTAGTCTACCTGTACAACATGTGACTGACCTCTAGTCTACCTGTACATCCTGTGACTGACCTCTTGTCTACCTGTACATCCTGTGACGGACCTCTAGTCTACCTGTACATCAGGTGACTGACCTCTAGTCTACCTGTGCATCCTATGACTGACCTCTAGTCTACCTGTACATCCTATGACTGACCTATAGTCTACCTGTACATCATGTTACTGACCTCTAGTCTACCTGTACATCAGGTGACTGACCTCTAGTCTACCTGTACATCATGTTACTGACCTCTAGTCTACCTGTACATCAGGTGACTGACCTCTAGACTACCTGTACATCCTATGACTGACCTCTAGTCTACCTGTACATCATGTGACTGACCTCTAGTCTACCTGTACATCATGTGACTGACCTCTAGTCTACCTATACATCCTATGACTGACCTCTAGACTACCTGTACATCATGTGACTGACCTCTAGTCTACCTGTACATCCTGTGACTGACCTCTGGTCTACCTGTACATCCTATGACTGACCTCTAGTCTACCTGTGCATCCTATGACTGACCTCTAGTCTACCTGTACATCCTATGACTGACCTCTAGTCTACCTGTACATCATGTGACTGACCTCTAGTCTACCTGTACATCCTATGACTGACCTCTAGTCTACCTATACATCCTATGACTGACCTCTAGACTACCTGTACATCATGTGACTGACCTCTAGTCTACCTGTACATCCTGTGACTGACCTCTAGTCTACCTGTACATCCTATGACTGACCTCTAGTCTACCTGTGCATCCTATGACTGACCTCTAGTCTACCTGTACATCCTATGACTGACCTCTAGTCTACCTGTACATCATGTTACTGACCTCTAGTCTACCTGTACATCAGGTGACTGACCTCTAGTCTACCTGTACATCAGGTGACTGACCTCTAGTCTACCTGTACATCCTGTGACGGACCTCTAGTCTACCTGTACTTCATGTGACTGACCTCTAGTCTACCTGTACATTCTGTGACTGACCTCTAGTCTACCTGTACATCCTGTGACGGACCTCTAGTCTACCTGTACATCAGGTGACTGACCTCTAGTCTACCTGTGCATCCTATGACTGACCTCTAGTCTACCTGTACATCAGGTGACTGACCTCTAGTCTACCTATACATCCTATGACTGACCTCTAGACTACCTGTACATCATGTGACTGACCTCTAGTCTACCTGTACATCCTGTGACTGACCTCTAGTCTACCTGTACATCCTATGACTGACCTCTAGTCTATCTGTGCATCCTATGACTGACCTCTAATCTACCTGTACATCCTATGACTGACCTCTAGTCTACCTGTACATCATGTTACTGACCTCTAGTCTACCTGTACATCAGGTGACTGACCTCTAGTCTACCTGTACATCAGGTGACTGACCTCTAGTCTACCTGTACATCCTGTGACGGACCTCTAGTCTACCTGTACATCATGTGACTGACCTCTTGTCTACCTGTACATCCTGTGACTGACCTCTAGTCTACCTGTACATCCTGTGACGGACCTCTAGTCTACCTGTACATCAGGTGACTGACCTCTAGTCTACCTGTGCATCCTATGACTGACCTCTAGTCTACCTGTACATCCTATGACTGACCTATAGTCTACCTGTACATCATGTTACTGACCTCTAGTCTACCTGTACATCAGGTGACTGACCTCTAGTCTACCTGTACATCATGTTACTGACCTCTAGTCTACCTGTACATCAGGTGACTGACCTCTAGACTACCTGTACATCATGTGACTGACCTCTAGTCTACCTGTACATCATGTGACTGACCTCTAGTCTACCTGTACATCCTATGACTGACCTCTAGTCTACCTGTACATCCTATGACTGACCTCTAGTCTACCTGTACATCCTGTGACTGACCTCTAGTCTACCTGTACATCCTGTGACTGACCTCTAGTCTACCTGTACATCCTGTGACGGACCTCTTGTCTACCTGTACATCAGGTGACTGACCACTAGTCTACCTGTACATCCTATGACTGACCTGTAGTCTACCTGTACATCATGTGACTGACCTCTAGTCTACCTGTACATCCTATGACTGACCTCTAGTCTACCTGTACATCCTGTGACGGACCTCTTGTCTACCTGTACATCAGGTGACTGACCACTAGTCTACCTGTACATCCTATGACTGACCTGTAGTCTACCTGTACATCATGTGACTGGCCTCTAGTCTACCTGTACATCCTATGACTGACCTCTAGTCTACCTGTACATCCTGTGACGGACCTCTAGTCTACCTGTACATCAGGTGACTGACCACTAGTCTACCTGTACATCCTATGACTGACCTGTAGTCTACCTTTACATCATGTGACTGACCTCTAGTCTTCCTGTACATCCTATGACTGACCTCTAGTCTACCTGTACATCCTGTGACGGACCTCTAGTCTACCTGTACATCAGGTGACTGACCACTAGTCTACCTGTACATCAGGTGACTGACCACTAGTCTACCTGTACATCCTATGACTGACCTCTAGTCTACCTGTACATCATGTGACTGACCTCTAGTCTACCTGTACATCATGTGACTGACCTCTAGTCTACCTATACATCCTATGACTGACCTCTAGACTACCTGTACATCATGTGACTGACCTCTAGTCTACCTGTACATCCTGTGACTGACCTCTAGTCTACCTGTACATCCTATGACTGACCTCTAGTCTACCTGTACATCATGTTACTGACCTCTAGTCTACCTGTACATCAGGTGACTGACCTCTGGTCTACCTGTACATCATGTTACTGACCTCTAGTCTACCTGTACATCAGGTGACTGACCTCTGGTCTACCTGTACATCATGTTACTGACCTCTAGTCTACCTGTACATCAGGTGACTGACCTCTAGTCTACCTGTACATCCTGTGACGGACCTCTAGTCTACCTGTACATCATGTGACTGACCTCTAGTCTACCTGTACATCCTGTGACTGACCTCTAGTCTACCTGTACATCCTGTGACGGACCTCTAGTCTACCTGTACATCAGGTGACTGACCTCTAGTCTACCTGTGCATCCTATGACTGACCTCTAGTCTACCTGTACATCCTATGACTGACCTATAGTCTACCTGTACATCATGTTACTGACCTCTAGTCTACCTGTACATCAGGTGACTGACCTCTAGTCTACCTGTACATCATGTTACTGACCTCTAGTCTACCTGTACATCAGGTGACTGACCTCTAGACTACCTGTACATCATGTGACTGACCTCTAGTCTACCTGTACATCATGTGACTGACCTCTAGTCTACCTGTACATCCTATGACTGACCTCTAGTCTACCTGTACATCCTATGACTGACCTCTAGTCTACCTGTACATCCTGTGACTGACCTCTAGTCTACCTGTACATCCTGTGACTGACCTCTAGTCTACCTGTACATCCTGTGACGGACCTCTTGTCTACCTGTACATCAGGTGACTGACCACTAGTCTACCTGTACATCCTATGACTGACCTGTAGTCTACCTGTACATCATGTGACTGACCTCTAGTCTACCTGTACATCCTATGACTGACCTCTAGTCTACCTGTACATCCTGTGACGGACCTCTTGTCTACCTGTACATCAGGTGACTGACCACTAGTCTACCTGTACATCCTATGACTGACCTGTAGTCTACCTGTACATCATGTGACTGGCCTCTAGTCTACCTGTACATCCTATGACTGACCTCTAGTCTACCTGTACATCCTGTGACGGACCTCTAGTCTACCTGTACATCAGGTGACTGACCACTAGTCTACCTGTACATCCTATGACTGACCTGTAGTCTACCTTTACATCATGTGACTGACCTCTAGTCTTCCTGTACATCCTATGACTGACCTCTAGTCTACCTGTACATCCTGTGACGGACCTCTAGTCTACCTGTACATCAGGTGACTGACCACTAGTCTACCTGTACATCAGGTGACTGACCACTAGTCTACCTGTACATCCTATGACTGACCTCTAGTCTACCTGTACATCATGTGACTGACCTCTAGTCTACCTGTACATCATGTGACTGACCTCTAGTCTACCTATACATCCTATGACTGACCTCTAGACTACCTGTACATCATGTGACTGACCTCTAGTCTACCTGTACATCCTGTGACTGACCTCTAGTCTACCTGTACATCCTATGACTGACCTCTAGTCTACCTGTACATCATGTTACTGACCTCTAGTCTACCTGTACATCAGGTGACTGACCTCTGGTCTACCTGTACATCATGTTACTGACCTCTAGTCTACCTGTACATCAGGTGACTGACCTCTGGTCTACCTGTACATCATGTTACTGACCTCTAGTCTACCTGTACATCAGGTGACTGACCTCTAGTCTACCTGTACATCCTGTGACGGACCTCTAGTCTACCTGTACATCATGTGACTGACCTCTAGTCTACCTGTACATCCTGTGACTGACCTCTAGTCTACCTGTACATCCTGTGACGGACCTCTAGTCTACCTGTACATCAGGTGACTGACCTCTAGTCTACCTGTGCATCCTATGACTGACCTCTAGTCTACCTGTACATCCTATGACTGACCTATAGTCTACCTGTACATCATGTTACTGACCTCTAGTCTACCTGTACATCAGGTGACTGACCTCTAGTCTTCCTGTACATCATGTTACTGACCTCTAGTCTACCTGTACATCAGGTGACTGACCTCTAGACTACCTGTACATCATGTGACTGACCTCTAGTCTACCTGTACATCATGTGACTCACCTCTAGTCTACCTGTACATCCTATGACTGACCTCTAGTCTACCTGTACATCCTATGACTGACCTCTAGTCTACCTGTACATCCTGTGACTGACCTCTAGTCTACCTGTACATCCTGTGACTGACCTCTAGTCTACCTGTACATCCTGTGACGGACCTCTTGTCTACCTGTACATCAGGTGACTGACCTCTAGTCTACCTGTACATCCTATGACTGACCTCTAGTCTACCTGTACATCCTGTGACGGACCTCTAGTCTACCTGTACATCAGGTGACTGACCACTAGTCTACCTGTACATCCTATGACTGACCTGTAGTCTACCTGTACATCATGTGACTGACCTCTAGTCTACCTGTACATCCTATGACTGACCTCTAGTCTACCTGTACATCCTGTGACGGACCTCTAGTCTACCTGTACATCAGGTGACTGACCACTAGTCTACCTGTACATCCTATGACTGACCTCTAGTCTACCTGTACATCATGTGACTGACCTCTAGTCTACCTGTACATCCTGTGACTGACCTCTAGTCTACCTGTACATCCTGTGACTGACCTCTAGTCTACCTGTACATCCTGTGACTGACCTCTAGTCTACCTATACATCCTATGACTGACCACTAGTCTACCGGTACATCATGTCACTGACCTCTAGTCTACCTGTACATCATGTGACTGACCTGCAAGTCCACAGTTTGGAGATCTAGTCCCTCTCCTAAGGTTAGGGGATAGAAAGCTAAGATGGGAATACCAATTTAATAAGCATATACATGTGGAAGGACCTGGACCCCTATATTAGGCCGTTGGCTGCCATGGCAACAGCAGGAGATTCCTCCTTTATGTAAAATAACAAGTGTCATGGTTGAGGGGAGGTCAAACAGTCAGGATTGAACTCTTTTCTGATAACTACTCCTACCAGGCACAGTAAATGAATAAGAAGTGGCCTAAGCCCCGCCCCCGAGGTACCTGATAGACAAAAACTTCTGTCTGTTGTCATGGCGATCAATCAACGAAACAAGAATCTCCAAGACAAACAATCTTAGCTCGGCGTCTTCCATCAGGGCGGAGGAAAGCAGCGGGTCCAGGAAGGAGCTGGGTAAGGCGGTCAGCATATTGCTACACTGGAATCCTAGGGAAACCTTTTAGACACAAGTGATAGTGTCACAGCTCCGCCCACTGTATACATGTGCTTTAACTCAACAAGGGTGCCTCCAGCTGTTGCAAAACTACAACTGTCCGGGCTTGCTGGGAGTTGTAGTTTTGCAACAGCTGGAGGCACTCAGGTTGGAAAACACTGCATTGAACGCATAACAGCGCCATCTAATACGCCGAAAAAAAAACACAGTACCTGCAGTAGCGACTTCAGCAACATGATCTGGATCAGGCGGTTCCTGTTCTCCCTAAAGAACACACATATGAAGAAATGGGTTAGATTACGGCAAATAGCTGTAATACAACATAGGTATGTACCGAATGTACCACTATAGATGGGGGCAGGACGGTAACCATGTGATGCGGCAATCACCACTGTTTCTTTCAATGCAAAAGTTTACATACCCCTTGAAAACCGGTTAGATGTTGTCCCTTACCCTGGTCTTCCCGGCTCCATCATGGGGTGATGCATAGAAGGAAGTGGCACTTTCCCCATGATAAAGAGCATGACCTCTGACCTCTGGTATGCAGGCAATGTGCTGGCAAAAGATCCTGCAAAAAAACATCATGTAAACCATAACTGAGCTTAGGAGAAAACCAACAGGAAACTTACTAGTCAGAGCGCTCAACTGGGATACGTGTGTATGTGCTGCCCCCTGCTGGAAGTTCTTTTTTATTTTTTTTAACACAAATTAATCGTTTTCTGTAATATAATCCAATATAGGAATGAAGATCCCCCATAGGTGTAGATCTGGGAGGCATAATACAGGTACATAATGTACAGGTAGACTAGAGGTCAGTCACCTGATGTACAGGTAGACTAGGGGTCAGATACCTGATGTAAAGGTAGACTAGAGGTCAGTCCCATGATGTACAGGTAGACCAGAGGTCACTCACAGGATGTACAGGTAGACTAGAGGTCACTCACAGGATGTACAGGTAGACTAGAGGTCACTCACATGATGTACAGGTAGACTAATGGTCAGTCACATGATGTACAGGTAGACTAGAGGTCAGTCACCTGATGTGCAGGTAGACTAGAGGTCACTCACAGGATGTACAGGTAGACTAGAGGTCACTCACATGATGTACAGGTAGACTAGAGGTCACTCACAGGATGTACAGGTAGACTAGAGGTCACTCACAGGATGTACAGGTAGACTAGAGGTCACTCACAGGATGTACAGATAGACTAGAGGTCAGTCCCATGATGTACAGGTAGACTAGAGGTCACTCACAGGATGTACAGGTAGACTAGAGGTCACTCACAGGATGTACAGGTAGACTAGAGGTCACTCACAGGATGTACAGGTAGACTAGAGGTCAGTCACCTGATGTACAGGTAGACTAGAGGTCACTCACAGGATGTACAGGTAGACTAGAGGTCACTGACATGATGTACAGGTAGACTAGAGGTCACTCACAGGATGTACAGGTAGACTAGAGGTCACTCACAGGATGTACAGGTAGACTAGAGGTCACTCACATGATGTACAGGTAGACTAGAGGTCACTCACAGGATGTACAGGTAGACTAGAGGTCACTCACAGGATGTACAGGTAGACTAGAGGTCACTCACAGGATGTACAGATAGACTAGAGGTCAGTCCCATGATGTACAGGTAGACTAGAGGTCACTCACAGGATGTACAGGTAGACTAGAGGTCACTCACAGGATGTACAGGTAGACTAGAGGTCACTCACAGGATGTACAGGTAGACTAGAGGTCAGTCACCTGATGTACAGGTAGACTAGAGGTCACTCACAGGATGTACAGGTAGACTAGAGGTCACTCACATGATGTACAGGTAGACTAGAGGTCACTCACAGGATGTACAGGTAGACTAGAGGTCACTCACAGGATGTACAGATAGACTAGAGGTCAGTCACAGGATGTACAGGTAGACTAGAGGTCACTCACATGATGTACAGGTAGACTAATGGTCAGTCACATGATGTACAGGTAGACTAGAGGTCAGTCACCTGATGTGCAGGTAGACTAGAGGTCACTCACAGGATGTACAGGTAGACTAGAGGTCACTCACATGATGTACAGGTAGACTAGAGGTCACTCACAGGATGTACAGGTAGACTAGAGGTCACTCACAGGATGTACAGGTAGACTAGAGGTCACTCACAGGATGTACAGATAGACTAGAGGTCAGTCCCATGATGTACAGGTAGACTAGAGGTCACTCACAGGATGTACAGGTAGACTAGAGGTCACTCACAGGATGTACAGGTAGACTAGAGGTCACTCACAGGATGTACAGGTAGACTAGAGGTCAGTCACCTGATGTACAGGTAGACTAGAGGTCACTCACAGGATGTACAGGTAGACTAGAGGTCACTGACATGATGTACAGGTAGACTAGAGGTCACTCACAGGATGTACAGGTAGACTAGAGGTCACTCACAGGATGTACAGGTAGACTAGAGGTCACTCACATGATGTACAGGTAGACTAGAGGTCACTCACAGGATGTACAGGTAGACTAGAGGTCACTCACAGGATGTACAGGTAGACTAGAGGTCACTCACAGGATGTACAGATAGACTAGAGGTCAGTCCCATGATGTACAGGTAGACTAGAGGTCACTCACAGGATGTACAGGTAGACTAGAGGTCACTCACAGGATGTACAGGTAGACTAGAGGTCACTCACAGGATGTACAGGTAGACTAGAGGTCAGTCACCTGATGTACAGGTAGACTAGAGGTCACTCACAGGATGTACAGGTAGACTAGAGGTCACTCACATGATGTACAGGTAGACTAGAGGTCACTCACAGGATGTACAGGTAGACTAGAGGTCACTCACAGGATGTACAGATAGACTAGAGGTCAGTCACAGGATGTACAGGTAGACTAGGGGTCAGATACCTGATGTAAAGGTAGACTAGAGGTCAGTCACATGATGTACAGGTAGACTAGAGGTCACTCACAGGATGTACAGGTAGACTAGAGGTCACTCACAGGATGTACAGGTAGACTAGAGGTCACTCACATGATGTACAGGTAGACTAGAGGTCAGTCACATGATGTACAGGTAGACTAGAGGTCACTCACAGGATGTACAGGTAGACTAGAGGTCACTCACAGGATGTACAGGTAGACTAGAGGTCACTCACATGATGTACAGGTAGACTAGAGGTCAGTCACATGATGTACAGGTAGACTAGAGGTCAGTCACCTGATGTACAGGTAGACTAGAGGTCAGTCACCTGATTTACAGGTAGACTAGAGGTCACTCACAGGATGTACAGGTAGACTAGAGGTCACTCACATGATGTACAGGTAGACTACAGGTCAGTCACCTGATGTGCAGGGAGACTAGAGGTCACTCACATGATGAACAGGTAGACTAGAGGTCAGTCACCTGATGTACAGGTAGACTAGAGGTCACTCACATGATGTACAGGTAAACTAGAGGTCAGTCACATGATGTTCTCAGATTAAAGCCATATACAATACCTATAGTCTTAATGATGGCCTCCTGGAACATTCTCTCCTCGTGCTCCTTGATGATCTTGGTCCCGATGTTGAGCACCGAGTCGTAGCAGCCGGTCAGTTCATAGTCAATGCTGAGCCTGAGCTGCCTGAGTAAGGTGTTAAATACCTCCAGCACCGTGGGGCCTGTACACAACAAACACACCGACACTACTCAGCACCTCTTATATTATTTATTTATTTATTTTTCTACTCTGCCTCTAGGGGCGGAGGGGTAGATTGGTCACATGTGCTTAAATCTTAATTTGGGGCTCAGTTCTGAGCGTGCTCTGTCTGAGTTGGCTTTGGAAGAGAGGCATTTGAAAGAGAGTTGTAAAACAGAGAGTTTAAAAGCAGGAGTTTGAGATCACTGTGAGTGTTACTTTCCTTACACTGTAGAGACTTTAACTCACAAGGTCTACAGAGAATTTAATTCTATTAGTTACTGTCTGTTTTTGGCTGTTAGTCTCTGAAATCCCCATAATTACATGTCCTCCATGTTGGAAAACGCAGTCCGGTGTATCTTGCACAATGTATGCAATCCTTGAACAGCAGTTTGAGGGTGCATATTGTTGTGTGAGATGTGTGCAAGTTGTTCATTTGGAAGCCCAGATCCTTGATCTAGAGGAGCAACTGGCAACACTGAGACGCATTGACAACTTGGTGAGGAGTCTCCTGCTCACCGAGCAAGTACTCTCTGGGGTAGAGGTGGAGGAGGTGCAGGACAGTCAGGCAGTTAGCTAGGTTACAGTTAGAAAACGGGGTAGAGGGAAAAGTGTAAGGGAGACTAGTCCTGAACTGGCACACCCCAACAAGTTTGCCCGGTTGGCAGATGAGGGGGATGCCCTTTCAGAGCTAGCGGTACTGCAGCAGGTCTCTGCCTCTGACCGCCATGGGGGTGTCTGCTCCAGTAAGGAGGAAGGAGCGCAGGGCAGGCCAGAGAGGTACTGGTAGTGGGGGACTCAATATTAGGGGGAAAGACAGGGCGACCTGTCACAAAGACCGGGATCGCGGAACAGACCCTTATTTTTAATATTCAGGGACTCTATAGTAACAGGGACTGTTCCTCAGGACTGGCGCCTGGCAAATGTGGTGCCAATACTTAAAAAGGGGTCAAAAGGTGACCCCAGGAATTATAGACCTGTTAGTTTAACCTCAGTTGTATGTAAATTGTTTGAGGGTTTTCTAAGAGATGCTATTTTGGAATATCTTGATAAAAATAAATGTATGACCCCGTATCAGCATGGTTTTATGAGGGATCGGTCCTGTCACCTGATCAGTTTTTATGAGGAGGTGAGCTCCAGACTGGACCAGGGGGAATCGCTGGATGTCGTATATCTGGATTTTTCCAAAGCATTTGATACAGTTCGACATAAAAGGTTGGTGCATAAAATGAGAAGGGCTGGGGGAGAATGTGTGTAAGTTGGTAAGTAACTGACTTAGTGATAGAAAACAGAGGGTGGTTATTAATGGTACTTATTCTGATTGGGTGACTGTTACTAGTGAGGATCACAGGGGTCAGTCTTGGGTCCTGTTCTGTTTAATATATTTATTAATGACCTTGTAGAGGGGTTGAATAGTAAAGTAGCAATTTTTGCAGATGATACTAAACTCTGTAATGCGGTAAACAATATAGAGGACTGTGCACTGTGTATAGTAGATAACACAATAGAGGACAGTGCACTCTGTATAGTAGATAACACAATAGAGGACAGTGCACTGTGTATAGTAGATAGCACAATAGAGGACAGTGCACTGTGTATAGTAGATAACACAATAGAGGACAGTGCACTGTTACAAATGTATCTGGATAGGTTGGAGGTTTGGGCTGAGAAGTGGCACATGAGATTCAACACTGATAAATTTAAGGTAATGCATATGGGGAAGAAAAATCCGGGCTGGGATTATGTATTAAATGGGAGAACACTTGGGATGACTGATGTGGAAAGGACTTAAGAGTCCTAGTTAACAATAAATTTAGCTGTAGTGACCAGTGTCGGGCATCTGCTGCCAAGGCTAATAAAAACATGGGGAGCATCAATAGGGGCATAGATGCCCATGACAAGGAAATAATTCTACCGCTGTACAAATCACTAGTCAGACCACACATAGAATACTGTGTACAGTACTGGTCAGACCACACATAGAATACTGTGTACAGTAATGGTCAGACCACACATAGAATACTGTGTACAGTACTGGTCAGACCACACATAGAATACTGTGTACAGTACTGGTCAGACCACACATAGAATACTGTGTACAATACTGGTCAGACCACACATAGAATACTGTGTACAGTACTGGTCAGACCACACATAGAATACTGTGTACAATACTGGTCAGACCACACATAGAATACTGTGTACAGTACTGGTCAGACCACACATAGAATACTGTGTACAGTACTGGTCAGACCACACATAGAATACTGTGTACAGTACTGGTCAGACCACACATAGAATACTGTGTACAGTACTGGTCAGACCACACATAGAATACTGTGTACAATACTGGTCAGACCACACATAGAATACTGTGTACAGTACTGGTCAGACCACACATAGAATACTGTGTACAGTACTGGTCAGACCACACATAGAATACTGTGTACAGTACTGGGCACCAGTGTACAAGAAAGATATAGTGGAGCTGGAGAGGGTTCAAAGACGGGCAACCAGGGTAATACGGGGAATGGGAGGACTACAGTACCCAGAAAGATTATCAGAATTAGGGTTATTTAGTTTAGAAAAAAGAAGGCTTAGGGGAGACCTAATAACTATGTATAAATATATCAGGGGACAGTACAGAGATCTCTCCATGATCTATTTATACCCAGGACTGTATCTATAATAAGGGGGCATCCTCTACGTCTAGAGGAAAGAAGTTTTCTACACCAGCACAGACGGGGGTTCTTTACTGTAAGAGCAGTGAGATTGTGGAATTCTCTCCCGGAGGAGGTGGTCATGGGGAACTCGGTAAAAGAGATCAAAAAGGGTCTGGATGTATTTTTGGAGAATAATAACTTCGCTGGTTATGGGTACTAGATCTATAGGGACAGAACGTTGATCCAGGGATTTATTCTGACGCCATATTTGGAGTCGGGAAGGAATTTTTACCTCTAGTATGAGGGTTTTTTGCCTCCTCTGGATCAACTCGGTAGGGACTTATTAGGGTTATAGGTTGAACTTGATGGACTCTGGTCTTTTTTCTACCTTATGAACTATGTAACTATACCTGCACATGACAAACACATGAACACTACTCTGCACAACACAACCCTATTTGGCATCTTATGTTAAGTTGTTAAAGATTTTCAGCTCAGTGTGAACATGACATAGTTAAACACTTACCCACAGATCCAGTGGTTGCAATGGCAGCGGCTTCAGACAGAACCTCCACAATGCCCGCCCGGACAGTGGCAGCACTTTTACTGTTGGCATCAAGGTGACTTAACAACTGCTGTATCACCAGGTGGGAATGCTGCGGCTGTGACATATTACAGATAGTAATTGTATATATTTTTATAATATTGTATATAGGAGCAGTATTATAGTAGTTATATTCTTGTATATAGGAGCAGTATTATAGTAGTTATATTCTTGTATATAGGAGCAGTATTATAGTAGTTATATTCTTGTATATAGGAGCAGTATTATAGTAGTTATATTCTTGTATATAGGAGCAGTATTATAGTAGTTATATTTTGTATATAAGAGGCAGTATTATTGTAGTTATATTCTTGTATATAGGAACAGTATTATAGTAGTTATATTCTTGTATATAGGAGCAGTATTATAGTAGTTATATTCTTGTATATAGTAGCAGTATTATAGTAGTTATATTCTTGTATATAAGAGGCAGTATTATTGTAGTTATATTCTTGTATATAGGAGCAGTATTATAGTAGTTATATGCTTGTATATAGGAGCAGTATTATAGTAGTTATATTCTTGTATATAGGAGCAGTATTATAGTAGTTATATTCTTGTATATAGGAGCAGTATTATAGTAGTTATATTCTTGTCTATAGGTGCAGTATTATAGTAGTTATATTCTTGTACATAGGAGCAGTATTATAGTAGTTATATTCTTGTACATAGGGGGCAGTATTATAGTAGTTATATTCTTGTATATAGGAGCAGTATTATAGTAGTTATATTCTTGTATATAGGAGCAGTATTATAGTAGTTATATTCTTGTATATAGGAGCAGTATTATAGTAGTTATATTCTTGTATATAGGAGCAGTATTATAGTAGTTATATTCTTGTATATAGGAGCAGTATTATAGTGGTTATATTCTTGTATATAGGAGCAGTATTATAGTAGTTATATTCTTGTATATAGGAGCAGTATTATAGTGGTTATATTCTTGTATATAGGAGCTGTATTGTAGTAGTTATATTCTTGTATATAGGAGCAGTATTATAGTAGTTATATTCTTGTATATAGGAGCAGTATTATAGTAGTTATATTCTTGTATATGGGAGCAGTATTATAGTAGTTATATTCTTGTATATAGGAGGCAGTATTATAGTAGTTATATTCTTGTATATAGGAGCAGTATTATAGTAGTTATATTCTTGTACATAGGGGGCAGTATTATAGTAGTTATATTCTTGTATATAGGAGCAGTATTATAGTAGTTATATTCTTGTATATAGGAGCAGTATTATAGTAGTTATATTCTTGTATATAGGAGCAGTATTATAGTAGTTATATTCTTGTATATAGGAGGCAGTATTATAGTAGTTATATTCTTGTATATAGGAGGCAGTATTATAGTAGTTATATTCTTGTATATAGGAGCAGTATTATAGTAGTTATATTCTTGTATAGAGGAGCAGTATTATAGTAGTTATATTCTTGTATAGAGGAGCAGTATTATAGTAGTTATATAAGTGTCGGAGAGAGAAGAGTATAAAGCCGTTTGGCTTCTTTTCCCCTCCACGTCCTCCCCCATATGGAACTGTATTCGATGTTCTGAATAAATCTACGATTCCCAAGCTATTACAGTGGGTGAGTGCGGTCTTTATACTCTTCTCTCTCCGACACTTATTAATGGACATTTGAAACTACACCCGCACTCCCAGGTAGTGCAGTGCTTCGAGTCTCCTGGATAAGCCCTGTATGAACTGCCTTAGGATTTTTTGTTACTAAGGGAGATTGTTCTTTGGTGCCACTTTTTTCCTCTTTTTGGACTTTATAGTAGTTGTGAAGTTTTTCCCCTTTTTACAATGAATACAAAGCTAGAAAACTCCTTTAAAATTATAAAATTATTAACTACATGTAATCCTTTCCTCGCACGTGCTCAGTTCTCACCTGTATTGAATACATGATGATCTTAAAACAGCGTATGGCGAAGACCTTGGGCTCCCATAGGGAATGGTTATCAAGGTGCCTAAAAGAAATTAAATTAACAGGTTAAATCTGACAGGCGATACAAAGGGGGAGGAGGGGCTTTTATATATGTATGTGTTCTGATGTCATCAATATGTTATGACAGTGTTTCCCAACCAGGGTGCCTCCAGCTGTTGCAAAACTACAACTCCAAGCATGCCCGGACAGCCGAAGGCTGTCCGGGCATGCTGGGAGTTGTAGTTTTGCAACAGCTGGAGGCACTCTGGCTGGGAAACTCTGTGTTATGATGTCATTATAACTATTTTGTGCAACATCTAAGAAAGTTATTGCGACTGAAAGGACGTCTGTGCGCCAAATAATCAGTGCGATCACCGGCTACGTATGGGGACATGGAAATGACACAGTATAGCCACGTCCCTTATTAAAAGGGGTACTCTACTGGAAAACT
Organism: Hyla sarda; assembly: GCF_029499605.1. Lineage (NCBI taxonomy): Eukaryota > Metazoa > Chordata > Amphibia > Anura > Hylidae > Hyla > Hyla sarda. Next base: position 14,032,788 of record NC_079191.1, read on the forward strand.
TTTTTTTTTTTTTTTTAAATCAACTGGTGCCAGAAAGTTAAACAGATTTGTAAATTATCTCTAATAAAACATGTTAATCCTTCCAGTACTTATCAGCTGCTGTATGCTCCAGAGGAAGTTCTTTTCTTTTAAAATTTCCTTTCTGTCTGACCACAGTGCTCTCTGCTGACACCTCTGTCCATGTCAGGAACTGTTCCGAGTAGGAGCAAATCCCCATAGCAAACCTCTCCTGCTCTGGACAGTTCCTGACACGGACGGAGGCGTCATCAGAGAGCACTGTTGTCAGACAGAAAGGAAATTCAAAAAGAAAAGAACTTCCTGTGGAGCATACAGCAGCTGATAAGCACTGGAAGGATTAAGATTTTCAAATAGAAGTAATCTGTTTAACTTTCTGGAACCAGTTGATAAAAAAAAAAAGATATATTTTCCAGGGGAGTACCCCTTTAAAGATCTGTCCATATATGTGGGAATTTGGTCACATGGGCTGGAAAAGTTGCCCCAGGGTGTGTTACCTTATGGCGGCGTACTTACATAAGGACAGGTTTAATGGCGTTCTTGATGTTCCCGTAGGCTGCCCTCCCCAGCAGCTCCCTCAGGCAGCGCTCGGCCAGTTCTGCCGGGATGTCCTTTTCTTTATCTGCATTTTGTAATGGCGATGGCGACCGACTGAAAATCCGTAAAAAATAAAAAAAACATCATGATCACCAGGTGTCGCTGTAAACGTAACAGTAATCAGGCATAGTTTTTTTTTTTTATGTATTTTTATTTTAGATGGTTGGCACAATGCAGTATGTTGGCGTAAACGCACAAATGGACTTAAAGGGCAATTCCACCAATGCATGACTGCAGCATAAGGGAGGGGTCTGTGTTTGTGGCTTTGTCTGGGACCATCTTCCTTGAACATCCCTTCTCTCCCAGTTCTTCCCTAAACTGGGACCCCCCCCCCCCTCACCCCTTTCCTTCTCTGACCCAGAAGAGTAACACTTTATAAGCCCCATATGGATCAGTATACCCCCACTGAAAGCAGCTGGCAGTAGGGGGAGGGGGTCTGGGTAGTTTTAGTGGGACCCTCCACAATCACATCCATAGTCATAAAGGGGTTGTCCCACTTTTGTATACCCTATTCTGAGTCAATAGAGTGGGGTCCCCGGTACAGGATCCTTATCTCTAGACCACAGGGATCGGTTGTTATAAAGAGTGTCTCTCTCTCTCTCTCTCTCTCTCTCTCTCTCTCTCTGGAGGACCTCCCTAGTCTTGCATTACACAGACAACCCATTGATTTGAATGGGCTTTGTGTAGTACCTCATTTCTCCTGTGGGGGTGCTGCACACTTACTGTTGATCCACAGATTACAGACGATCGCTAGGGGTTTCAGCACCTGGATTAACTCATCGTTATTGGACCGATTTCTAACAAGTAAGGGTTTGTCCATTAAAGGGGTACTCCACTGGAAAACATTTTCTTTAAATTAACTCGTGCCAGAAAGTGAAACAGATTTGTAAATTACTTCTATTTAAAAATCTTGACCCTTCCAGTACTTGTCAGCTGCTGTATGTTCCACAGGAAGTTCTTTTCTTTTTAAAGGAAATGTGTCATCAGTATCAGTTGCACTAACCTGTCATACAGGCTTGTAATGTGGGTGATACTGATCAAAATGATACTTACAATGTCCTGAATGGCCCGGCCGTTGCGCCATTATCGATGTTTTTCTTTTTATGTAAATTAGGTCTTTGGGGCATGGGCGGAGCTAGGACCAGAGCTATGGGCACCCCATGTGATGTTCTGCCTGGCAGCTGCTCATCAATATGCACGGCCTCCCTCCCTGCTTTCGCGGCACCGGGCATTGCGCCACTACCAGAATACACACGGAGGCGGCTTCAGTTTCAGTTTTCATGCCGAAACGGACGCCGCTTCCGGGTGTACTCTGGGAGCGGCGCATGCGCCGTAGCGAAAACCTGCCGCGAGAGCAGGGAAGGAGGCCTTGCATATTGATGCCCGGCAGAAGATCACATGGGGTGCCCGTAGCTCCGGTCCTAGCTCCGCCCATGCCCCAAGGACTTCATTTACATAAAAAGGAAAACAGCAATAATGGCGCAACGGCTGGGCCATTCAGGACATTGTAAGTATCATTTTGATCAGTATCACCCGCATTACAAGCCTGTATGACAGGTTAGTGCAGGTGATACTGATGACACATTCCCTTAAAATTTCCTTTCTGCCTGACCACAATGCTCTCTGCTGACACCTCTGTTCATTTTAGGAACTGTCCAGAGTAGGAGCAAATCCCCCATAGCAAACCTATCCTGCTCTGGACAGTTCCTAATATGGACAGAGGTGTCAGCAGAGAGCTCTGTGTTCAGACTGAAAGGAAATTCAAAAAGAAAAGAACTTCCTGTGGAGCATACAGCAGCTAAGTACTGGAAGGATTAAGATTTTTTAATAGAAGTAATTTACAAATCTGTTTAAATTTCTGGCACCAGTTCATATCAAAGAAAATGTTTTCCAGTGGAGTACCCCTTTAAAAAATGGGGCCACCCAAAACACATAACCCTCACGCTAGGAGACTAAATCAATTCTAACTCTTTTTTTTATTTGGGGGGGGGGTCACTACTTTCCCAGTGGTCAACAACTTCCTTTCATTGAAGCCTCTATCTGACAATTATTTAAGGGGTCTTCACTCTGATCTTATCTGTAACCCCCTCCATCTTGTGGTGCCGATCATGCACTTTGCATTGAAGGTAGAATTGCTCTTTAGTTTTTCATGCAGCCAATTACCGGCCCTGCAGGGTTTTCAGGGGACGTTGCTGTGACCCACAGAGTCGGTAATAATGCTCAGGAGCAAAATGATGGTCAACAACCTGGTTCTCATGCTATTGATGCAGGAAAGGAGGAAAGCTGTCAGGAGAACCGCAGCGGGGTACCCAACTCTTGGGGTTCACAAGCAAATTCTATCTAAGGTTGAACATTCAGTTGTGTGTAAGACCTCCAATGTCCTGGTTCTCTTCTGTCAAGTTGATTAGAATTCTGAGCTGATGATCAATATGCCCCCCCCCCCCCCCCCACCGTCACCCAACTTTCCCCTGTGGGGCTGCCTAGAATTTTTCAGAACTTGACTGATGAGAACGACTTCTACAAAAGTTAAAGGGGTATTTCGGCTTTATACATCTTATCCCCTATTCAAAGGATAGGATGTATGATCGCAGGGGTCCCGCCGCTGGGGACCACCTGCAATCTCAGTGCAGCCCCCGGCATTCTGTGCCATGCCCCTAGTGACGTCACGCCACGCTCCCTCTATTCATGTCTATAGGAGGGGGCGTGATGGCTGTAAAGCACCCTCCCACGGACATGAATGTAGGGGGCGTGGCGTGACGTCACTCCGAGACGGGGACATGACGTCACGGCCACACACCCTCACGGCCACACCCCTTCCCTTCATGTCTATGGGAGGGGGCGTGATGGCTGTTAAGCCCCCTCCAACAGACATGAATGGAGGGGCGTGGTGTGACATCACTCCGAGACAGGGACGTCACGGCCACGCCACCTAGTGTTGTCACGCCACGCCCCCCTCCATTCATGTCTATGAAAGGGGGCATGACGGCTGTCACGCCCCCTCCCATAGACATGAATGGAGGGGGCGTGACGTGATGTCCCTCTGAGACAGGGACGTGACATCACGGCCACGCCCCCCAGTGTTGTCACGGCCACACACCCTCCCTTCATGTCTATGGGAGGGGGCGTGACGGCCGTCACGCCCCTCCCATAGACATGAATGGAGGGGTGTGGCGTGATTTCACTCTGAGACGGGGACATGACGTCACAACCACACCCCCTCCCTTCATGTCTATGGGAGGGGGCGTGAAGTCCTTCACGCCCCCTCCGATAGACATGAATGGAGGGGGCGTGGCATGATGTAACTCTGAGACGGGGACGTGACATCACAGCCACGTCCCCTAGTGTTGTCAAGCCATGCCCCCTCCATTCATGTCCATGGGAGGGGGCGTGACGCCTGTCACGCCCCCTCCCATAGACATGAATGGAGGGGGCATGGCATGATATCACTCTGAGACGGGGATTTGACGTCACGGCCACACCGCCTCCCTTCATGTCTATGGGAGGGGGCGTGAAGACCTTCACGCCCCCTCCCATAGACATGAATGGAGGGGCGTGACATCACTGGCGCATAGCCATGACTTCACGTTCCATGTCTCGGAGGCAGCGCCCGGCACAGAATGCGGAGGGCTGCACTGAGATCACGGGTGGTCCAAAGCGGCGGGACCCCTGCGATCATACATCTTATGCTTTGGATTGGGGATAAGATGTATAAAGTCGAAATGCCCCTTTAAGGTGGAAAGGATCTACAAATGCAAAAGAGAGTTGAATGCATCATGGGAATGGCAACTTTTTTGGTATCATTTGCAAAAAATACCTCAGTAATAAGCGGAAGGAGGTTAAGTAAAGAAGAGGGACAAGAGGGACACCAAACATTCATCCAGAATAGAAGTTGGACAATCGTAAGCTGGCCATACCCATAGCTGGAAGGCAGACATCCTATGGACAATCGGTCAGATTACCTTTTTGTCCGAGCTGTATTAAAAAACCGTACGGAACCGTATTGAAAAACCGTATGCATTGACTCTCCATTGAAAAACCGTATGCCAAACGATGCATCCGGTTGTGTCCGTTTTTCGTCTTGTACGGTTTTGTCAATTTTTTTTGCTGTGCCCAAAACCGTAGCCTACCACGTTTTTTGGTCCAGATGAAAAAACGTATTGAAACCGTATACGTCTTTATTTTAAAATGGGAGTCAATGGGAACCGTAGAAAACCGTATGTGCGTATGGTTCCATCCAGTTTGCACCATACGGTTTTTGACTTTGCACATGTGCAGTGCACGCCGAAAGTTTTTTTCTTGGAATTTCAATCAAACAAGTGAAACTTTATTCATAATGAAGTGAATAGTTAAAAACGTATACTTTTTTTTTCTTAAAAAACAGACTCAACCGGACATGATTTTTCAAATAAAATTTGTACACACGTTTTGATACAATTTAGTCCGGTTTTGAGGAATCCGTTTTTTTCATCAAAAACCTGAAACGGGAACTGTATTGCAAAAACGTGGTGTGAATGCAGCCTTATGTAGGTTCACCACCATTGAGGTGCACAGAAGAGAACGTTCATGATATGAATAGGGGCTCCTCCAAACCGTTGGCCAAAAAGGTCAGATCGGCCATCATGGCTGACTTCATTCTCAAGGGTACGGGCAGCTTAAGAGTCCCAAGACCGAGGAAGGGTCCACATCTGAATCGAAAGCCAATGGACTATTAGAAAATACAAGCAATGATGAAGACAAACACAAGACCGTCCTGAGGACCTGAGGACGTACCTCAAGGTTCTTCCACCTACGGCAGCCGCTTTTCCCTTTAGGACAATCCCTCCAGTACTCTGTGGCTGCCAGGTCTTAGGTTCACCCAGGACAATGGTGAAGGATGAGACGGGTAAGGCACACAGGTTCATATACACAGGAGAATCGACATGGCTACGGATGGAAGAAAAAGACAAATACAGAGGCCCGATGAGCACGAGCAAGAAGACAAGAAGTACAAGAGAAGAGGAGAGTGCAAAGAAAAAGCTGAAGGCAGAACAGAAGGACAGGTTAGTACCTGAGCAGCCGAGACTGAGGTCAGGTCTATACAAAACGGCAGAGATTATTTGTGACTGACGGTCTCACGGTGTAGGTCCACGTCCCTGTGTCGCTATGACATCATACTCTGCAGATACTTATCTTGGGCTCATATGGGGTTACATCATGTCTTATACGCAAGTCACATCCAAAACTGCAAACACAGTTATGGTGATTTTCTTTGGTAAGTAATGGTGTGACCAATGATTATCTCTCTATAGAGCCCTGCTGGTTCAGTGTCTGCACAAAGATCCCTTGCGGAACAGGGGGGTGAAAAATGAGACAGAGAAACGGCCTCCTGATGACAAAGCTCACCTTATCTCGTTGTGCTAGAAGGCAGGCACAACTCTGAGTAGCGCTTAGTGTAGGTTGCGGCACGGTCCGGGAGCCGCCGATCGTCGGTACCACTGGCAGCGGTCAGGAACGTAGCTGGAGGAAGGTTTCGGGAATCCCTGGCGGGGGTTATCCCGATATTCCGACTTGCGAGATCGGCGCTTCACTGGGATGTAGAAGAAGTTTTCGCAGGGAGATTACTGTGAAAAACTTTTTTTTATTCACCAGAGTATAAGTTATACAGAGGCAAATTAGTTTACACAGATAGCTGAATTTGCAAGACAACGCGTTTCGAGAGGGGATTTCTCTCTTCGTCAGGTCCCTGACACATTTCAAGAGAAGATTCCTCTCTTCGTCAGGTCCGACGCATTTTGAGATGAGATTCCTCTCTTTGTCAGGTCCCTGATGCGTTTCAAGAGGGGATTCCTCTTCGTCAGGTCCCTAGGGGATTCCTCTCTTCATCAGGTCCCTGACACGTTTCGAGAGGGGATTCCTCTCCTCGTCAGGTGGCAGACGTGTTTCGAGAGGGGATTCCTCTCTTCGACAGGTCCTCGACGTGTTTTGAGAGGGGATTCCTCTCTTCGTCAGGTCCCTAAGGGATTTCTCTCTTCATCAGGTCCCTGACGTGTTTCGAGAGGGGATTCCTCTCTTCGTCAGGTCCCTAGGGGATTTATCTCTTCGTCAGGTCCCTGATGCGTTTCGAGAAGGGATTCCTCTCTTCGTAAATCCCCTCTCGAAATGCGATGTCCTGCAAACTCAGCTATCTGTGTAAACAAATTTGCCTCTGTATATCTTATACTCTGGTGAATAAAAAACATTTTTCACAGTAAATTGCTTGCAAAAACAACTTCTACATCCGGTGAAGCGCCAATCCCACAAGTCCGAATATTGGGATAACCCACGCCAGGGATTCCCGAAACCTGCCTCCAACAAAGATCCCTTGTGCTATATAACTGTAATATAGTGCCAGTAGCCGGCTTGGGCCCTTGCATGTGGAATCTTTTAATGGGACGCTCCATCCCATGCAGTATTACACAGGTATCACCTCTAGAGGATGCAGCATTGTAGAGGGACCATATGGCAGAATATGGAGTGCCTACAGGTTCCACATCTTTCTTTAGCCTCCTGCTGGTTCAGTGTCTGCTCAAAACATACTGTAATATGTTTCACCGAAAGGTCTACAGGATATCACATGCTATACCACAGCTTCCTGCTTGTTCAGCTTCTGCTTAAAGGTGTACTCCAGTGTAAAACTATTTTTTCATATCAACTGGCTCCAGAAAGTTAAAAAGATTTGTAAACTACTTCTATTAAAAAATCTTAATCCTTCCAGTACTTATCAGCTGCTGAAGTTGAGTTTTTCTTTTCTGTCTGACCACAGTGCTCTCTGCTGACACCTCTGTCCATGTCAGGAACTGTCCAGAGCAGGATAGGTTTGCTCCTACTCTGGACAGTTCCTGAGACAGACAGAGGTGTCAGCAGAGAGCACTGTGGTCAGACAGAAAAAAAACTCAACTTCAGTAGCTGATAAATACTGGAAGGTTTAAGATATTTTTATAGAAATGATTAAAAAATCTGTTTACCTTTCTGGAGCCAGTTTATATGAAAAAAAAAAAAGTTTTTTACAGGAATACCCCTATAAGGCTCACCAAAGGGAATCCAGGAATTTATTCCTCTTTTAAGCCTCCTGCTGGTTCAGGGTCTGGCAAAAATACTGTAATGTAATTCACTGTGGAGACTACAGGATATCACATGCTATACTACAGGTTCCTGCTTGTTCAGCTTCTACCTAAGGCTCACCAAATGAAAGTAAGGATTTCACTTCTCTGTTTACCCTCCTGCTGGTTCAGTGTCCGCTTATAACATGCCATAATGTAATTCACTGCGGAGAATACAGGACTTCACATGCTATACTACAGCCTCCTGCTGGTTCAGTGTCCGCTTATAACATACCATAATGTAATTCACTGCGGAGACTACAGAGACTACAGCTTCTGCTTAAGCCTCACAAAAGGAAATGCAGGATTTTGTTTCTCTCTTTAGCCTCCTGCTGGTTCAGTGTCTGCTCATAACATACAGTAATGTAATTATATATATATATTTCACATGCTATACTACAGCCTCCTACTTGTTGAGTTTCTGCTTAAGCCTCACCAAAGGAAATGTAGGATTTTACTCCTCTCTTTAGCTTCCTGCTGGTTCAGTGTCTGCTCAAAACATACAGAAATGTAATTTACCGCAAAGACTACAGGATATCACATACTATACTAAAGTTTCCTGCTTGTTCAGCTTCTGCTTAAGGCTCACCAAAGGAAATCCAGGATTTTACTCATCTTTTTAGCCTCCTGCTGGTTCAGGGTCTGGCAAAAATACTGTAATGTAATTCACTATGGAGACTACAGGATATCACATGCTTTACTACAGCTTCCTGCTTGTTCAGCTTCTGCCTAAGGCTCACCAAATGAAAGTAAGGATTTCACTTCTATGTTTACCCTCCTGCTGGTTCAGGGTCTGCTTATAACATACCATAATGTAATTCACTGCGGAGACTAAAGGACTTCACATGCTATACTACAGCCTCCTGCTTTTTCAGCTTCTGCTTAAGCCTCATAAAAGGAAATGCAGGATTGTGTTCCTCTCTTTAGCCTCCTGCTGGTTCAGTGTCTGCTCATAACATACAGTAATGTAATTACATATATATATTTCACATGCTATACTATAGCCTCCTACTTGTTGAGTTTCTGCTTAAGCCTCACCAAAGGAAATGTAGGATTTTACTCCTCTCTTTATCCTCCTGCTGGTTCAGTGTCTGCTCAAAACATACAGAAATTTAATTTATCGCAAAGACTACAGGATATCACATACTATACTAAAGTTTCCTGCTTGTTCAGCTTCTGCTTAAGGCTCACCAAAGGAAATCCAGGATTTTACTCATCTTTTTAGCCTCCTGCTGGTTCAGGGTCTGACAAAAATACTGTAATGTAATTCACTGTGGAGACTACAGGATATCACATGCTTTACTACAGCTTCCTGCTTGTTCAGCTTCTGCCTAAGGCTCACCAAATGAAAGTAAGGATTTCACTGCTATGTTTACCCTTCTGCTGGTTCAGGGTCTGCTTATAACATACCATAATGTAATTCACTGTGGAGACTAAAGGACTTCACATGCTATACTACAGCCTCCTGCTTTTTCAGCTTCTGCTTAAGCCTCATAAAAGGAAATGCAGGATTTTGCTCCTCTCTTTATCCTCCTGCTGGTTCAGTGTCTGCTCATAACATACTGTAATGTAATTATATATTTATTTATATATATATATTTATATATATATATATATATATATATATATATATATATATATGCTTCTGCTTAAAGCTCACCAAAGGAAATGTGGGATTTTACTCCTTTCTTTAGCCTCCTGCTAGCTCAGTGTCTGCTCAAAACATACTGTAATGTAAGTGCAGAGACTATATGATATCACATGCTATACTACAGCCTCTTGCTTGTTCAGCTTCTGCCTAGCGCTCACCAAAGGAAATGTAGGATTTTACTCCTCTCTTTATCCTCCTGCTGGTTCAGGGTCTGCTCCAAAAATACAGTAATGTAATTCACCGCAAAGACTACAGGATATCACATACTATACTAAAGTTATCTGCTTGTTCAGCTTCTGCTTAAGGCTCACCAAAGGAAATCCAGGATTTTACTCCTCTCTTTAGCCTCCTGTTGGTCCAGAATCTGCACAAAAATACTGTAATGTAATTCACTGTGGAGACTACAGGATATCACATGCTATACTACAGCTTCCTGCTTGTTCAGCTTCTGCTTAAGGCTCACAAAAGAAAATGTTCATCTTTAATTAGTCCCCTGCTGGTGCAATGTCTGCACAAAGCATACTGTAATACATTTCTCTAAAGGGACTGCAGAATTTCACAGTATCTACAGCTGCCTGCTGCTTCAGTGTCTGCAATGTACAGAATTGTGATGACATCTTCCTTAAAGGGGTACTCCGGTGGAAAACAATTTTTTTTTAAACCAACTGGTGCCAGAAAGTTATACAGTTTTGTAAATTACTTCTATAGAAAAAAAATCTTAATCCTTCCAGTACTTATCAGCTGCTGTATGCTCCACAGGAAGTTCTTTTATTTTTGAATTTCTTTTCTGTCTGACCACAGTGCTCTCTGCTGACACCTCTGTCCGTGTCAGGGACTGTCCAGAGTAGGATAGGTTTGCTATGGGGATTTGCTCCTGACATGGACAGAGGTGTCAGCAGAGAGCACTGTGGTCAGACTGAAAAAGAACAACTCAACTTCCTCTGGAGCATACAGCAGCTGATAAGTACTGGAAGGGTTAAGATTTTTATATAGAAGTAATTCACAAATCTGTATAACTTTCTGGCACCAGTTGATTTAAAAAAAATAATAATTGTTTTCCACCGGAGTACCCCTTTAATGCAATACATGAGACTAGTGTCTCCCAAACAGGATGCCTCCACCTGTTGCAAAACTACAACTTCCAGCATGCCCGGACAGCCGTTGGCTGTCCGGGCATGCTGGGAGTTTTAGTTTTGCCCCAGCTGGAGGCACCCTGGTTGGGAAACACTGTATTAGTCAGACTTCTGAACACATAAGTCGATTTAAATGGCGAAAAGACACCATGTAACCCATAATAATCACAAGATATGTACAGCAACAATATAAAAGACAACGCGATCTGATTCAGCCTACAGGTCAATGCCAGGAAGGAGCTCCATAAAGCCATCAAGAGACATCTACAGTATAAGCTATAAGAAGAAGGCAGTTTAAGGTAGAGGTCCTTGGCTTGTAACCTTGCACACTCCGCTGTATCCCCAAAGTCTTAAAGGAATTTTCCAGGAATAGAAAAAACAGAGGTAGTCGTTTCCAAAAACAGCGCCACCCCTGTACCAGGTTGTGTGTGGTAATGCAACTTGGCTCCATTTAATTCAATGGAACGGAGCTGCAATACCACACACAACCTGAGAATAAGAGTGGCGCTGTTTTTTCTAATCCTGGATAATCCCTTTGAGGTCAGGCAGATATATGGCAGCTAATCTGCTTCCCCCAGCGGGTGTAATACGTCACCTTTCTGTTTCTTCCACCTGCTGGAGGTTATAGAGTAAAGACGGAACAATCTTATCCATGTGCTGAGGGTCCCAGATATTGGCCTGAAGTTCATCGTTCACCGTCTTCCTGACGACTCCCTGAAGACCTTTTATTCCTGCCATCCGGATCCTTGAAGAAATAAGAACGACGCGGATATTAATACCCACAACTAAGACTGAGGAGAGACCGGGCAAATGGATTAAAAAGAATAAAAGAAATAAACAAATAACAATAAAAAATAAATAAAATAAAAAACAGACACCAGGGACTAGGACATAAAACCAACAGGGAATGGGGCCCAAAACCACTGGACATCAGAGCACAAAACCACCAAGGACTGGGGCACAAAACAACTGGACATAAAGGACCGGGACACAAAACCACCAGACACCAGAGACTGGGACAAAAAAACACCAGACACCAGGGAGCGGGGCAGAAAACCACCAGGGACTGGGGCAAAAAAATACCAGGAACTGGGGAACAAAACCACCAGACACCAAGGGCTAGGACATAAAAACCAACAGGGACTGGGGCACAAAACAACTGGACATCAGGGCACAAAACCACCAGGGACTGGGGCACAAAACAACTGGACATAAAGGACCGGGACACAAAACCACCAGACACCAGAGACTAGGACAAAAAAACACCAGACACCAGGGATCGGGGCAGAAAACCACCAGGGACTGGGGCAAAAAAATACCAGGAACTGGGAAACAAAACCACCAGACACCAAGGGCTAGGACATAAAAACCAACAGGGACTGGGGCACAAAACAACTGGACATCAGGGCACAAAACCACCAGGAATTGGGGCACAAAACTAGTGGACACCAGGGACTGGGGCACAAAACCACCAGACACTGGGGCATAAAAAAATTGGACATAAAGGACAGGGACACAAAACAACCAGGGACTGAGACAAAAAAAAACACCAGGGACTGGGGCAGAAAACCACCAGACACCAAGGGCTAGGACATAAAACCAACAGGGACTGGGGCACAAAACCACTAGACATCAGGGCAAAAAAACACCAGGAACTGGGGCACAAAACTAGTGGACACCAGGGACAGGGGCACAAAAAACTGGACAAAAAGGACCGGGACACAAAACCACCAGACACCAGGGACTGGGACAGAAACACAATAGACACCAGGGCAGAAAACCACCAGGGACTGGGGCACAAAACCACCAGGAACTGGGGAACAAAACCACCAGACACCAAGGGCTAGGACATAAAACCAACATGGATGGGGGCACAAAACCACTAGACATCAGGGTACAAAACCACCAGGGACTGGAGCACATAACTAGTGGACACCAGGGACTGGGGCACAAAACCAGTGGACACCTGGGCACAAAACCATCAGACACTGGGGCACAAAACAACTGGACATAAAGGACTGGGACATAAAACCACCAGACACCAGGGACTGGGGCAGAAAACCACCAGGGACTGGGGCCCAAAACCACCAGGAACAGTGGAACAAAACAACCACCAGGGACCGGGACACAAAACCACCAGACACCAGGGACCGGGGCAGAAAACCACCAGGGACTGGGGCCCAAAACCACCAGGAACAGTGGAACAAAACCACCACCAGACACCGGGACACAAAACCACCAGACACCAGGAACCAGGGCACGAAAACACCAGGGACTTGGGCAAAAGGCCACCAGATATCAGGTATTGGGGCACAAGACTACCAGACACCAGGGACTGGGGCACAAAACCAGCAGGCACCAGGGAATGAGACACAAAACCACCGGACAACAGGGACTCAAAACCACAGGGCATCAGGGACTGGGGCACAAAATCACCAGACAACAGGAACTGAGCACAAAGCCTCCAAATACTAAAGACTAAGGCACAAAACCACTAGACACCAAGGACCAGGACACAAAACCACCAGACACCAAGGACCAGGGCACAAAACCACCAGGCACCAAGGACCAGGGATCAAAACCACCAGACACCAGGGACTGTAAAAATAAAATCAATCCACATTAGAAACTGAGGAACAAATTCACTAAACATCAGGCCCATGGCCACCAAAGTGCTCAACTTTTAGGATTGGGAGACCTGATTTCTGGACCTTAGGATCCAAAACTCAAAATCAGAAGACAACAAGAACAGTGAATAGAAACCGCTCCAAATCACCAGTATGGGAATGGAATGGGGACTGGGACATAAAACCACTGCACACCAGGAAACAAGACACAAAACCTGTAGACAAAGAAAAATGTCCGTGGACACCGGGGACACAGACCACAAGGGGAATCAAACCAATGGGCACAAACCTGAGAATCTAAATCAATGGATATTAAAGAACGCTTGGAGCGGGTGACGGGGGTCGTGATGTCATGCCCCTCGTGACGTCACGCCACACCCCCTCAATGCAAGTCTATGGGAGGGGGCGTGGCAGCCGCCACGCCCCCTCCCATAGACTTGCATTGAGGGGGCGTGGTGTGACGTCACGAGGGGCATGACAGTGATATCACGACATCCCTTAGGATAGGGGATAAGATGTCTAGGGGTGGAGTACCCCTTTAAGGTCGAGGCCATAAACTGGCCATCAAACCAATGGGCAGCTGCCAGCCACGTAAAGTTTCTGGTTGCCTTTACATCCACACCAATAAACCACTGGACACCACACTGGACACCACAGTCTGGGGCATCAAACCAAATGCTCCGCAATGATGGATCCATGGGATACGATGCTATTCCAATCCTTATATAATTCCTTGTGTACAACCACCATGTAGAATACACTATAAGGTGCAGAGTATTTCACTTCGTTACAAAAGACCAAAACTTGTGCTGTGATCTTGGTGGAAACATCTGAACACGTCTGGAACATTTTGGGGAACTCCCCATTCTCAAGCTCAGTGGGTACAGCACTACAAATACTTCGGTGGGGTGCGGGTAGACAATGGGGACGGGATGGTGCTTGTAGTCATAGGACTGTTCAGTTTGTATGAAATATTAACAACAAACCAAAGGACACAAAATGTGGGACATCCATGACTCTGGGACTGTGCCAGCAAACCACTGGGACTGAGGCGCCAAACCCCTGGGACTGAGGCACCAAACCACTGGGACTGAGGCACCAAACCACTGGGACTGAGCCACCAAACCACTGGGACTGTGCCACCAAACCACTGGGACTGAGGCACCAAACCACTGGGACTGAGCCACCAAACCACTGGGACTGAGCCACCAAACCACTGGGACTGAGCCACCAAACCACTGGGACTGAGCCACCAAACCACTGGGACTGAGGCACCAAACCACTGGGACTGAGCCACCAAACCACTGGGACTGAGCCACCAAACCACTGGGACTGAGGCACCAAACCACTGGGACTGAGGCACCAAACCACTGGGACTGTGCCACCAAACCACTGGGACTGAGGCACCAAACCACTGGGACTGTGCGAGCAAACCACTGGGACTGAGCCACCAAACCACTGGGACTGTGCCAGCAAACCACTGGGACTGAGGCACCAAACCACTGGGACTGAGCCACCAAACCACTGGGACTGAGCCACCAAACCACTGGGACTTAGCCACCAAACCACTGGGGCTGTGCCACCAAACCACTGGGACTGAGGCACCAAACCACTGGGACTGAGCCACCAAACCACTGGGACCGAGCCACCAAACCACTGGGACTGAGCCACCAAACCACTGGGACTGAGCCACCAAACCACTGGGACTGAGGCACCAAACCACTGGGACTGTGCCACCAAACCACTGGGACTGAGGCACCAAACCACTGGCACTGTGCGAGCAAACCACTGGGACTGAGCCACCAAACCACTGGGACTGTGCCACCAAACCACTGGGACTGAGGCACCAAACCACTGGGACTGAGCCACCAAACCACTGGGACTGAGCCACCAAACCACTGGGACTGAGCCACCAAACCACTGGGACTGAGCCACCAAACCACTGGGACTGAGGCACCAAACCACTGGGACTGTGCCACCAAACCACTGGGACTGAGGCACCAAACCACTGGGACTGTGCGAGCAAACCACTGGGACTGAGCCACCAAACCACTGGGACTGTGCCAGCAAACCAATGGGACTGAGGCACCAAACCACTGGGACTGAGCCACCAAACCACTGGGACTGAGCCACAAAACCACTGGGACTGAGCCACCAAACCACTGGGACTGAGGCACCAAACCACTGGGACTGAGGCACCAAACCACTGGGACTGTGCCAGCAAACCATTGGGACTGAGCCACCAAACCACTGGGACTGAGCCACCAAACCACTGGGACTGAGGCACCAAACCACTGGGACTGAGCCACCAAACCACTGGGACTGAGGCACCGACAGGCAGACACACCAGGGGCACAAGCAGGAAGCTGTTACAAGACGTGGCTCATCTGGGTTCTTACTTTGTCCTTATGTCCATATCCTCATAGCTGGAGTGACACATCTCACTGAAGCGGGAAACAAAGAAATCGTAGCTGCGGTGGTAGGACGGCGTATCCTCCTCAATGTTGGCAAACTTGACAAACTAAAAGACAAATCAGTAACATGATAGATAGATATGAGATAGATAGATATAAGATAGATAGATAGATAGATAGATAGATATGAGATAGATAGATAGATAGATATGAGATAGATAGATATGAGATAGATAGATAGATATGAGATAGATAGATAGATATGAGATAGATAGATAGATATGAGATAGATAGATATGAGATAGATAGATATGAGATAGATAGATAGATAGATATGAGATAGATAGATATGAGATAGATATGAGATAGATAGATATGAGATAGATATGAGATAGATAAATAGATAGATATGAGATAGATAGATAGATATGAGATAGATATGAGATAGATAAATAGATAGACCCCACTCAGATGACATTTCCTCATAGAACAATACATGTCAGTGGTCCATGCCTTATACCGTTGTGTCTTTGATGGATCTGTCACTACACAATGAGGCTCCTGACATGTTCCGTCATATAATGTCACATTGTGGGAGACAGAACATGTAGCTTCCGCTGACCGACACACAATCTCCATCTTACAAGGCAATGTACAGAGACCTTGGGGCCACACATTTGTGATGTCCTATGAGGGGCCCATTGATCCTCCCTCATATCGGTCTCTATATATATTATATTACTATATACTATAAACCATCTGAGGGATCTGAGTGACTTATATTATTACAGCTGAAATATCTGAGAGACTTTCACATCCCATCTGGAGGAACACAACACGGCAAGTGTCAATGTGTTCCCTCCCGGCAATGAGCATGATCCGATGGTGGTGACGGTGATCAGCGAGAGGATGCAAAACCACGAGTCCTAGAAATAAAGAGAGCGGAGGAGGATACTGTGCAGTGTATCTAAGCCTATAATGTGTCCAGCCTACCTAAATGTAGCCTGTATGATGCTGTTGTGGCACCAGTGCTACTGACTGGGGTGCAGGGTGTATAGATCTTGTGCGTGACTCTGGGTGGTAAAATGAATCACTTTGTGACGCCAGGGCACAGTTAACCTACACGGTCCGAGGATACGACAGCTTCTCGTGGGCCAGGTGCGGGATAATAAATACACCGATGCCAGGTTATGGATAACTGTCTCTTTACTTTGCTGGAGGTAGCAGATCTCAAACAATACAGCCTCTTGTGCAGAGGGATGGAACCCAGGGAGCCTGTCGCCTTGCTGGGACTTGTAGTTGCTGTTGAATGCAGCTTCAAAATTAGTAGCAGCACATGCGAACTTGAAAGACTTAACAGCCTTTGGAGAAGAATCAGCCCAATGTGCCTTTTTTGTGCCGGTTTTCTGGTGTCAAGCATTGATAAATTTCCCTCCAATAGACATGTATGTATATATATATATATATATATATATATATATATATATATATATATATATATATAATATATTATTTATACATTTTATATATATATATATATATATATATATTTTTTTTTTTTTTTTTATTGTTTTAATCCCTCCAATAGACTTTAAAAGGGTATTCCGGGGGAATTATTATTATTTTTTATTTTTATTTTTTAAATCAACTGGTGCCAGAAAGTCAAACAGATTTGTAAACTACTTTCAGTACTTTTTAGCAGCTGTATGCTACAGAGGAAAGTCTATTCTTTTTGAATTTCTTTTTGGTCTTGTCCACAGTGCTCTCTGCTGACACCTCGGTCCATGTCAGGAACTGTCCAGAGGAGCATAGGTTTGCTATGGGGATTTTCTCCTGCTCTGGACAGTTCCTGATACGGGCATCAGGTGGCAACAGAGAGCACTGTGGACAAGACAAAAAAAAAAAAAGAAATTATAAAAAGAAAAGAATTTCCTCTGTAGCATACAGCTGCTAAAAAGTACTGGAAGGGTAAAGATTTTTTTTAATAGAAGTCATTTACAAATCTGGTAAACTTTCTGGCAACAGTTGATAAAAAAAAAAATGTTTTCCACCGGAGTACCCCTTTAATTTAAAGGGGTACTCCGGTGGAAAACTTTTTTTATTTTTTTTTTATTTATTTTTTCAAATCAACTGGCGCCAGAAAGTTAAACAGATTTGTAAATGACTTCTATTAAAAAAAATCTTAATCCTTCCAGTACTTATTAGCTGCTGAATACTACAGAGGAAATTATTTTCTTTTTTTGAACACACTGCTCTCTGCTGACATCACAAGCACAGTGCTCTCTGCTGACATCACAAGCACAGTGCCCTCTGCTGACATCGCAAGCACAGTGCTCTCTGCTGACATCTCTGTTCATTTTAGTTACTGTCCAGAGCAGCATTTGTTTTCTATGGGGATTTTCTCTGACTTTGGACAGTTCTTAAAATGGACAGAGATGTCAGCAGAGAGCACTGTGCTCGTGATGTCAGCAGAAAGCTCTGTGTTCCAAAAAGAAAATAATTTCCTCTGTAGTATTCAGCAGCTAATAAGTACTGGAAGGATTAAGATTTTTTAATAGAAGTCATTTACAAATCTGTTTAACTTTCTGGCACCAGTTGATTTAAAAAAAAAAAAAAAAAAAGTTAAGTTAAGTAGCTTCCATCAATTTCTGCCAAACAACATTCTGATGTCTATGACTATGTTTCCCAACTAGGGTGCCTCCAGCTGTTGCAAAACTACAACTCCCAGCATGTCCGGACAGCCAACGGCTGTCCGGACATGCTGGGAGTTGTAGCTTTGCAACAGCTGGAGGCACCCTGGTTGGGAAACACTGGTCTATGGTGTATGGAGAGACCTTCCCCCCACAATGTGACATTGTAGCCATGTACCGCCTGCTCGTATTCACAAATTGCGCGGCCGTATACTCACAGAATTGGTCCCCAGGATCTGGAGGTTCGGTTTCTCAGATTCCAGGAGTTTGGCCACCATCTTCAGAAAACTCTCCACGAATAGGTTAATACTTTGGCAATGACAGGCCATGAGGAGCTGGTCCAGAGCCTCCATGGCGATGCAGACGTAACTAGGAGAGAGGAAGAGGAGATTTATCATTGCTTTTAGAGCATTTTATTTTGTCTATGTTTTGGCGCGGTTCCGGCGCAAGAGGCCTATTTAGCGACTTTTATGCGTTTTTTTGATATAGACAGTTTCACTCTTTTCGTCTACCCGTAGAACTTTTTCTCTTTGACCGCACAGTGGTCACGTATTTATCATTTGCGACTCTGGTCAAAAGTCGCTATTTTGTGCGCAAAGGTACTTTTTTTTTTTTTTTAGGCGCAAAGCTACACCCCATACCAGTAGGCGTGAGAATCACTTCTACCTTTCATAATTCAACCTTTAGGGTACGGATTTTTTTGTGTTTTTTTTTTTTTTTTACTGCATATTTGAAAGTGGGCGGGCTCTTGCAGCAGATTTTCCGCGGCGGAATTTAATCTGCGGAAAATCCGCCGCAAGCCCCATTGAAGTCAGTAGGGACTGCGGCGGATTTTCCGCAGCGTAAATTCCACTGCTGAAAATCTGCTGCGGACAGGCGAGAAGAGCCCGCCCACTTTCAAATACGCAGAGGAGAAACCCGCAAAAAAAAATCCGCCCGTGTGAATGTACCCTTAGGCTAGGTTTTACACTGCGGAATCTCCGGGCAGAAAGTTTCCGCCCCGGAGATTCCGAGTGCGGAGAGCGCCGACTGAATCAGGACCGCGCGGACACTGCAGTCTCCAAGAGACTGCAATGTGTTCCACGAGTATTTCCGCCTGAAGAATGAGCAACGCCATTCTTCAGGTGGAAATTTCCAAACGGATTTTCCGTTCACAAATTCCGCTTCAAAAATTCCGAAGTGTGAATTTGTGAATGGAAACTACACCATACATTTTAGTGAGCGGAATTTTTGCCTGCAATTTCAAAGCCGGAATTGCAGGCAGAAATTCCGTAGTGTGAACCTAGCCTAAAAGGGGTACTCCGGTGGAAAACTTTTTTTATTTTTTTTTTAATCAACTGGGGCCAGAAAGTTAAACAGATTTGCAAATTACTTCTATTAAAAAATCTTAATCCTTTCAGTACTTATGAGCTTCTGAAGTTTAGGTTGTTCTTTTCTGTCTAAGTAATCACTGATGACACGTGTCTTGGGAACCGCCCAGTTTAGAAGAGGTTTGCTATGGGGATTTACTTCTAAACTGGGCGGTTCCCGAGACACGTGTCATCAGAGAACACAGACACAAAAGAACAACCTTAACTTCAGAAGCTCATAAGTACTGAAAGGATTAAGATTTTTTAATAGAATTAATTTACAAATCTGTTTAACTTTCTGGAGCCAGTTGATATATATAAAAAAGTTTTTTCCCTTTAACCCCGTTTCGGTTTCTGTTCTGGCAGGCTGTAAACGGATTCAAAACCGTTTAAAAAAAATCTCATTCATGTCAATGGGATTTTTTTACAATCCGTTTGCACCTGACTGCGCTCAATTCCGTTTTTTTTTGACGGCAGAAAAAACGGCACATGCAGTATTTTTTCTTCCGGCCAAAAACGGAAGAAAAAAAAACGGTTACAGTAAATTTAACATTGAAGTCCGTTTTTTGATCCATTTTTACTTTTGGGCATGCTCAGAACAAAAAAAATAATTTTTTTTTGCTTTATTAACTGAACAAAAACGGATACAAACAGATAAGGCTGCATTCACATCTCGTTTTTGCAATACGGGTCCCGTATCCCGTTTCTGTACAAAAAAACATATGTCTCCAAACCGGACCGAAACGTATGCAACCGTATATGCCTCCTCACGTTTTTAAACCGTATACGGTTTGAAAACGGACGTCCGTTTGCATACGTTTTAATACGTTTTTCTTGAAAAAAAAAATCTTATATGGTTTTATGTTTGTCAACATTTTAAATAAAGTTATTTTTTTATTGAATTTCCAAAAAAAAAAAAAAACACATTTAAAACAGTATTGTGCAAACCGGATGTAACCGTACTCACATACGGTTCAATACGGTTACCATAGAACTCCATTTTAAAATAACCGTATACAGGTTGGATACAGTTTTTGACCGGGACATAAAACCGTAGTAGACTACGGTTTGATGTACCGTTAAAAACCGTATAAACCTGTAAATGTTGCAAAACGTACACAACCTGATGCTACGGTTCGCATACGGTTTACGATGAAATGTCTCTATATACGGTTTGCAATACGGCTCGATAAGTTTTTTTTTTTTCAATGAAACCGAATACGGCAACCGTATTGCAAAAACGAGACGTTAAAGGGGTATTCCAGGAAAAAACTTTTTTTATATATATCAACTGGCTCCAGAAAGTTAAACAGATTTGTAAATTACTTCTATTTAAAAAATCTTAATCCTTTCAGTACTTATGACCTTCTGAAGTTAAGGTTGTTCTTTTCTGTCTAAATCCTCTCTGATGACACCTGTCTCGGGAACCGCCCAGTTTAGAAGAGGTTTGCTATGGGAATTTGCTTCTAAACTGGGCGTTTCCCGAGACACGTGTCATCAGAGAGGACTTAGACAGAAAAGAACAACCTTAACTTCAGAAGCTCATAAGTACTGAAAGGATTAAGATTTTTTAATAGAAGTAATTTACAAATCTGTTTAACTTTCTGGAACCAGTTGATATATATAAAAAAAAAAAAAAGTTTTTTCCTGGAATACCCCTTTAAGTCCGTTTTTTATTTTGACGGGAGAAGAACGGAACGGGTCTAGACGGATGTGTGAACGCAGCCTAAATATGATGCACGCTAGTCAAACCCACCACCCAAATACAGTAAATGTGGGAAAATAGACATTTTTTGATAAATCTGGGCCATAGTTTACGCTGATAATACAGGAGTTCATGGCCTCCAGGGTACATGGTATAGAACAGTGGTCTCCAACCTGCGGACCTCCAGATGTTGCAAAACTACAACTCCCAGCATGCCCGGACAGCCGTCGGCTGTCCGGGCATGCTGGGAGTTGTAGTTTTGCAACATCTGGAGGTCCGCAGGTTGGAGACCACTGTTATAGAAGAACCTGGAGGAACAAGGAAGGAACATACATGTCGCCTACACTGATAATACGGAATATTATGGCCTCCAGGGTACACGCCACAGAAGGACATGAAGGAACAAAGATGATAAAATAGGATTATGGCTAGAGATGAGCGAACTTACAGTAAATTCGATTCGTCACGAACTTCTCGGCTCGGCAGTTGATGACTTTTCCTGCATAAATTAGTTCAGCTTTCCGATGCTCCGGTGGGCTGGAAAAGGTGGATACAGTCCTAGGAAAGAGTCTCCTAAGACTGTATCCACCTTTTCCAGCCCATCGGGGCACCGGAAAGCTGAACTAATTTATGCAGGAAAAGTCAGCAACCGCCGAGCTGAGAAGTTCGTGACGAATCGAATTTACTGTAAGTTCGCTCATCTCTAATTATGGCCTATAAGGTGCCATGCCACAGAAGAACCTGGACAAGGCCCCATTGGGGACATTAATGGTTAACTAAAGTTAAAGGGGTATTCCAGGAAAAAAACTATTTTTTATAATCAACTGGCTTCAGAAAGTTAAACAGATTTGTAAATTACTTCTATTATAAAATCTTAATCCTTCCGGTACTTATCAGCTGCTGAAATTGAGTTGTTCTTTTCTGTCTGACCACAGTGCTCTCTGCTGACACCTCTGCTTGTCTCGGGAACTGTCCAGAGTAGAAGCAAATCCCCATAGAAAACCCTTTCTGCTCTGGACAGTTCGTGAGACAGACAGAGGTGTCAGCAGAGAGCGCTGTGGTCAGACAGAAAAGAACAACTCAACTTCAGCAGCTGATAACTACTGGAAGGATTGAGATTTTTTTTTATAGAAGTAATTTACAAACCAGTTTAAAGGGGTTATCCAGGAAAAAAAAACATTTTTTTATATATCAACTGGCTCCAGAAAGTTGAACAGATATGTAAATGACTTCTATTAAAAAATCTTAATCCTTTCAGTACTTATGAGCTTCTGAAGTTAAGGTTGTTCTTTTCTGTCTAAGTGCTCTCTGATGACACATGTCTCGGGAACCGCCCAGTTTAGAATAGGTTCTCTATGGGGATTTGCGGTTCCCGAGACACGTGTCATCAGAGAGCACTTAGACAGGAAAGAATAACCTTAACTTCAGAAGCTCATAAGTACTGAAAGGATTAAGATTTTTTAATAGAAGTCATTTACAAATCTGTTTAACTTTCTGGAGCCAGTTGATATATAAAAAAAAGTTTTTTCCTGGAATACCCCTTTAACTTCCTGGAGCTTCAACTTCAAGTTTTTCCTCATTTTATTCCCTTTCCCTGCGATTTTGGGGAAAATTGGTGCAAAATAGTGGTATTTCACTGCAATTGTGAAAATCGCTGTAAAATAGCAACATTTTTGCTGCAATCTTTTCAAAATGACAAGAAAAAAATTGAAAACGCAGGGGGAAAAAAATCCCACCATGTGAACACAGCCTAAAGAGATGTACCTGATAATCTACCCAGATAATGAAGAAATAGCACCTCACCAAAATTATAGGAAAAATGTGTGGTGTCCCGGTACCGTATCCTATCCGGTACCTGCATGTGTGGGTCCCCTTAGCCAGAGTCCTTAGGACGTCGGGGTCCCCATTGTCTAGTTCACCCCTAGTCACCTCTTATCCAGATAGTTATTGCTCCCATAGCTTACTTGGGAAGCATGTAAATATTATATAAATGCCCTATAAATAGTTAATTACCTGTCTGTAGCGTAGCAGGACCTGCGGGTCACGTGGTTAAGTGAACTCTATGGTATTTCTGCTTTAGGACCTTTGGAGGTCCTTGTGACGTAGTCAATCCCATCACTCATTGTAACAGTGAATGATCAATCAGGATGTTCGGACCAATCAGATTAGCCCCGCCCCCTGCCCATATAAGGGAGCGGCGGCCATCTTCTCGCTCTCTTGTTCCTGTTCAAGCAAGCATGAAGCATCTGCGCTGCTGAGATATGTGAGTCTAGGCCTGAACCTTGCGGCGACGGCCGATAACTTCTAAATTCTGAGTGTATCAATCCCCACGCACTCTGCAGGATCACCGGACCTTATCTATCCCCTAAATCTGGACGGATCTGCAATAATTACCCTAAATTCAGAGACTTTAATTGAATTCAAGGTCCGCAACAATTGTCAGTGATTGAGCTATATAGAGACTGTATTCCTGAGACTGTCATTGTTCATTGGATGTACCGCAAGAATTTAAGTAAAGTTACCCAAGTTCAAGTACATTGTGGACCTTCAGTCATTTCATTACATGCACCTGTCGTTTCTGGGAAGGGCAGCGATAGGCCGGAGAATTACCTCAGCATACTAGCCCAAAGCCTAGCGTCAGGAACTATAGGGTTAACATTAACCCCTCATCTACCGAAACAATACCCCCACTACCAACACCCCCCAAGGGCTATCACAAATGTATAGTCCACATATTTAGTGGAGTCACTGGGGAAAATAATCAAAAACAGTCTCACAGTAATACAGTCTGTGTTGCCCATAGCAACCAATCACAGCTCAGCTTTCATTTTACCAGAGCAAAATGAAAAAATAAAAGCTGAGTGATTGGTCGCTATGGGCAACAAAGAGAATCTTTACAATAAGACAGACAAATCCCCCCATTCACTTTGTTGCCCATAGCAACCAATCACAGCTCAGCTTTCATATCTTAACAAGGTCTGGTAAAGTGAAAGCCCAGCTTTGATTGGTTGCTATGGGCAACAAAGATACTGAGTTACTGGTCCATTGCAACCAATCACAGCTCAGCTTTCATTTTACCAGGGCAAAATGAAAGCTGAGTGATTGGTTGCTATGGGCAACAAAGAGAATCTTTACAATAAGACAGATAAATCCCCCCATTCACTTTGTTGCCCATAGCAACCAATCACAGCTCCGCTTTCATATCTTAACGAGGTCCTAGCAAAGTGAAAGCCCAGCTCTGATTGGTTGCTATGGGCAACAAAGATAGTGAGTGACTGGTCCATAGCAACCAATCACAGCTCAGCTTTCATTTTCTCATATTATTCTGGTAAAACAGCTCTGATTGGTTGCTATGGGCAACAAAGATAGTGAGTGACTGGTCCATAGCAACCAATCACAGCTCAGCTTTCATTTTTTCATATTGTTCTGGTAAAATAAAAGCTCAGCTGTGATTGGTTGCTACGGGCGACAAAGGCTGTTCGGGAATTCTGGAAGTTTTTTCATATTTTTTTTTTTTTAAACTAATCTTTCGGGTTTTCCTCAGCTCAAATCCACCACATTTTCTGTGGAAACCAAAGTAAATATGTTGGGACTTTTCAAAACTGTCGGGGACCACAATCCTTTTGTCGGGACCACGCCCACTTTCTCCCGGGACCACGCCCCCTTTTCCGTGCATGCTGGCAGTTGTAGTTAGTAACTAACTGCAACTCCCAAATTAAATAAAAAAAAAAAAAAAAAGCGATCAAAATGTCACATGAAAACAAAAACGATACTGTTAAAAACTACAGAGCAGGGTGCAAAAAATGAGTTAGAGGGGTCAGAATAGGACAAAATTTCTCCCTGATACAGTCTGTGGCTCAGCAGCTGCCCGAAATGAAAACTACAACTCCCAGCATGTTGGACTATACAGTAGTATATAGTATAGGTCAGTGTTTCCAAAGCAGGGGTGCCTCCAGCTGTTGCAAAACTACAACTCCCAGCATGTTGTACTATATAGTAGTATATAGTATAGGTCAGTGTTTCCCAACCAGGGGTGCCTCCAGCTGTTGAAAAATACAACTCCCAGCATGTTGGACTATATAGTAGTATATAGTATAGGTCAGTGTTTCCCAACCAGGGGTGCCTCCAGCTGTTGCAAAACTACAACTCCCAGCATGTTGGATGATATAGTAGTATATAGTATAGGTCAGTGTTTCCCAACCAGGGGTGCCTCCAGCTGTTGCAAAACTACAACTCCCAGCATGTTGGACTATATAGTAGTATATAGTATAGGTCAGTGTTTCCCAACCAGGGGTGCCTCCAGCTGTTGCAAAACTACAACTTCCATCATGTTGGACTATATAGTAGTATATAGTATCGGTCAGTGTTTTCCAACCAGGGGTGCCTCCAGCTGTTGCAAAACTACAACTCTCAGCATGCCCGGACAGCCAACGGCTGTCCGGGCATGCTGGGAGTTGTAGTTTTGCAACAGCTGGAGGCACTCTGGTTGTGAAACACTGGTATTGTATATGGTGCAACATTCCAGGAGTCGGAGGATTGGTTGGATGAATAGCGGCCATTGCATTTCCGGTATTTTTAATATAAAAGTACCGTCAGGGTCTATTGGTCAGCCATATAGGAGCAGCCGCAGTGAATAGAAGCGATGGCGCTGGCACAGGCCCCGGCTCCCTCATAAATCCCGGGCATGGAGCGCAGCCAGCTCATACAGGGATTATTATAAATTCTGCTCTGGAGGAGACACATTATCACTGGAGCAATGTTATTATGTCTCTGCGAAATGCAATGACAGTGAGATGAGTAGTGAGGGGATTTATAGAGAGAAGAGACGCCATGTATGTGCCCCCTGCACCGCTCCCCATACACCAAACACCCAGGGGCCAAAACACAGAGGTAGAGTAATGTGAAAAACTCAATTCTGGGGCCCCAAATTATTCATCATCTGTACTCAGAGAGTTATCACTGTTATCTGTGGTGTTACATAGGACTGCAGGTCACATCTACTACATTATCTGTACTCAGAGAGTTATCACTGTGTTATCTGTGGTGTTACATAGGACTGCAGGTCACATCTACTACATTATCTGTACTCAGAGAGTTATCACTGTGTTATCTGTGGTGTTACATAGGACTGCAGGTCACATCTATACATTATCTGTACTCAGAGAGTTATCACTGTTATCTGTGGTGTTACATAGGACTGCAGGTCACATCTATACATTATCTGTACTCAGAGAGTTATCACTGTGTTATCTGTGGTGTTACATAGGACTGCAGGTCACATCTACTACATTATCTGTACTCAGAGAGTTATCACTGTGTTATCTGTGGTGTTACATAGGACTGCAGGTCACATCTATACATTATCTGTACTCAGAGAGTTATCACTGTGTTATCTGTGGTGTTACATAGGACTGCAGGTCACATCTATACATTATCTGTACTCAGAGAGTTATCACTGTGTTATCTGTGGTGTTACATAGGACTGCAGGTCACATCTATACATTATCTGTACTCAGAGAGTTATCACTGTGTTATCTGTGGTGTTACATAGGACTGCAGGTCACATCTATACATTATCTGTACTCAGAGAGTTATCACTGTTATCTGTGGTGTTACATAGGACTGCAGGTCACATCTATACATTATCTGTACTCAGAGAGTTATCACTGTGTGATCTGTGGTGTTACATAGGACTGCAGGTCACATCTATACATTATCTATAATCAGAGAGTTATCACTGTGTTATCTGTGGTGTTACATAGGACTGCAGGTCACATCTATACATTATCTGTACTCAGAGAGTTATCACTGTGTTATCTGTGGTGTTACATAGGACTGCAGGTGACATCTATACATTATCTGTACTCAGAGAGTTATCACTGTTATCTGTGGTGTTACATAGGACTGCAGGTCACATCTATACATTATCTGTACTCAGAGAGTTATCACTGTGTTATCTGTGGTGTTACATAGGACTGCAGGTCACATCTATACATTATCTGTACTCAGAGAGTTATCACTGTGTTATCTGTGGTGTTACATAGGACTGCAGGTCACATCTATACATTATCTGTACTCAGAGAGTTATCACTGTTATCTGTGGTGTTACATAGGACTGCAGGTCACATCTATACATTATCTGTACTCAGAGAGTTATCACTGTTATCTGTGGTGTTACATAGGACTGCAGGTCACATCTATACATTATCTGTACTCAGAGAGTTATCACTGTGTTATCTATGGTGTTACATAGGACTGCAGGTCACATCTATACATTATCTATACTCAGAGAGTTATCACAGTTATCTGTGGTGTTACATAGGACTGCAGGTCACATCTATACATTATCTGTACTCAGAGAGTTATCACTGTTATCTGTGGTGTTACATAGGACTGCAGGTCACATCTATACATTATCTGTACTCAGAGAGTTATCACTGTTATCTGTAGTCTTACATAGGACTGCAGGTCACATCTATACATTATCTGTACTCACAGAGTTATCACTGTGTTATCTGTGGTGTTACATAGGACTGCAGGTCACATCTATACATTATCTGTACTCAGAGAGTTATCACTGTTATCTGTGGTGTTACATAGGACTGCAGGTCACATCTACTACATTATCTGTACTCAGAGAGTTATCACTGTGTTATCTGTGGTGTTACATAGGACTGCAGGTCACATCTATACATTATCTGTACTCAGAGAGTTATCACTGTTATCTGTGGTGTTACATAGGACTGCAGGTCACATCTATACATTATCTGTACTCAGAGAGTTATCACTGTGTGATCTGTGGTGTTACATAGGACTGCAGGTCACATCTATACATTATCTATAATCAGAGAGTTATCACTGTGTTATCTGTGGTGTTACATAGGACTGCAGGTCACATCTATACATTATCTGTACTCAGAGAGTTATCACTGTTATCTGTGGTGTTACATAGGACTGCAGGTCACATCACTACATTATCTGTACTCAGAGAGTTATCACTGTGTTATCTGTGGTGTTACATAGGACTGCAGGTCACATCTATACATTATCTGTACTCAGAGAGTTATCACTGTTATCTGTGGTGTTACATAGGACTGCAGGTCACATCTACTACATTATCTGTACTCAGAGAGTTATTACTGTTATCTGTGGTGTTACATAGGACTGCAGGTCACATCTATACATTATCTGTACTCAGAGAGTTATCACTGTTATCTGTAGTCTTACATAGGACTGCAGGTCACATCTATACATTATCTGTACTCAGAGTTATCACTGTTATCTGTAGTCTTACATAGGACTGCAACTACTCCATGATCACGATACAGACAAAAATCAGCAAAACAAGAAGTAATCTGAGTTCTGTTCCATCTTATATGACGTAAGAACCTTTTAACCATTACTTAGCCGACCTGAACTAGTGGAGAGTCCTTAGTCCCTGAACACATTCAGCTCTGCTACATCCCTCCCAATAACCAGACTGCACAGTACCCAGAATAATCCTAACCCCCTGATCCCAGAACTTTTCTCGGATCCTTTTTCCCCTTATCCACCCCCCTGGCACAGCTCTGCCCGCTCGGCATCAGGGCGATCAGCAGCTGCGGGCTTCGCTCTCTGCAATGCAGGATCTGTCAACGACCTACAGGACAAACCAGGGACAGAAGGGAGGGGGGTGAAGTGCGGATACCTGCACCAGCAACTCATCTTCACCAGCGCTGATCTGGACACCGGGCGAGATAAAGGAGGGGGGGCACCTCGAATGCCGCCTGGTGCTCTTCCTAAAGGTCCCCGGAGCCTCTGTAGCCGTGTAGGCAGGATGGCGCGGATGAGCCCGTGTGTGCGGCTGAACAGATGTGTCCTGGGAGCGTAATCCACAATCTGAGGGCATTAGGACGGGGCGGCTGATGTGCGGCATTAAAGCTTGGGATAGAAGACTGGCAGGGCGCGGGGTCACGTCATAGAGGGGGCAGCGCACCCCCCAAAACCCACACCACCTTCCTGAGGATGATCAGTGCCCACTTAGAGGGCATTTACCACACCAGAGGGGGGTGCAGGGGTCTCCTGATGGTGGTGTAGATCAGCGGTCTTCAAACTGTGGCCCTCCAGCTGTTGCAAAACTACAACTCCCAGCATGCCCGGACACTCCGTGTGAACGCACAGTCTGTGGCTCAGCAGCCCGAAATGAAAACTACAACTCCCAGCATGTTGGACTATATAGTAGTATATAGTATAGGTCAGTGTTTCCAAACCAGGGGTGCCTCCAGCTGTTGCATAACTACAACTCCCAGTATGTTGGGCTATATAGTAGTATATGGTATAGATCAGTGTTTCCAAACCAGGGTGGCTCCAGCTGTTGCAAGGCTACAACTCCCAGCATTCTGAAAATTGTAGTTTTGCAACAGCTGAAGGGCCACAATTTGAAGACCACTGGTGTAGACAATATTCCTGAGGATAATCAGTGCCCACTTAGAGGGCATTTACCACACCAGAGGGGGGTGCAGGGGGTCTCCTGATGGGGGGTGTAGATCAGCAGTCTTCAAACTGTGGCCCTCCAGCTGTTGCAAAACTATAATTCCCAGCATGCCCGGACAGCCAACGGCTGTCCGGGCATGCTGGGAATTGTAGTTTTGCAACAGCTGGAGGGCCACAGTTTGAAGACCACTGGTGTAGATAATATGGATGCTGGGGGTGACTGACTTATCACGGGTGTGGAAATTTAAATGGGGTTATCCAGGAAAAACCTTTTATTTATATATATATATATATATATATATATATATATATATATATATATAAACAGGCTCCAGAAAATTAAACAGATTTGTAAATTACTTCTATTAAAAAAATCTTAATCCTTTCAGTACTTATGAGCTTCTGAAGTTAAGGTTGTTCTTTTCTGTCTAAATCCTCTCTGATGACACCTGTCTCGGGAACCGCCCAGTTTAGAAGCAAATCCCCATAGCAAACCTCTTCTAAACTGGGCGTTTCCCGAGACACGTGTCATCAGAGAGCACTTAGACAGAAAAGAATAAACTTAACTTCAGAAGCTCATAAGTACTGAAAGGATTAAGATCTTTTAATAGAAGTAATTTACAAATCTGTTTAACTTTCTGGAGACAGTTGATATATATAAAAAAAAAGTTTTTTCCTGGATAACCCCAATAAAAAAAAGCTACTTGTCCACAGGACTTAAAGGGGTACTCCGGTGGAAAACATTTTTTTTTTTAGGTCTCTATAAGTCAACTGGTGCCAGAAAGTTAAACAGATTTGTAAATGACTTCTATTAAATAAATCTTTATCCTTCCAGTACTTATTAGCGGCTGTATGCTACAGAAGAAATTCTGTTATTTTTTTATTTCTTTTCTGTCTTGTCCACAGTGCTCTCTGCTGACACCTCTGTCCCGTGTCAGGAACTGTCCAGAGCAGCATAAGGTTTGCTATGAGGATTTTCTCCTGCTCTGGACAGTTCCTGATACGGGCATCAGGTGTCAGCAGAGAGCACTGTGGACAAGACAAAAAAGAAAGTCAAAAAGAAAAGAATTTCCTCTGTAGCATACAGCTGCTAAAAAGTACTGGAAGGGTAAAGATTTTTTAATAGAAGTAATTTACAAATCTGTTTAACTTTCTGGCCCCAGTTCATTAAAAAAAAAAAAAAAAAAAAAAAAAGAAAGTTTTCCACCGGAGTACCCCTTTAAACGGAGCAAAATCTACTTGTCCCTCATGACGATCCACTTGTCCGGACCAATTTTCGCTTTCACACTCTAGTTTTTTTTTTCTCCTCGCCCTATAATAGCCATAACTACCTACTATAATGATACCTTTTAATTTTTCCATAACATATGCTCCGCACCAAAAAAAAAGAAAAAAAATATTGGTGAGTAAAATAGTAAAAGATAGTTTTGCAAATTTGGTGGTTTTCTTTTCTACGCCATTTACCTTGTGGTTAAAGGGGTACTCCAGTGGAAAACTTTAACTTTCTTGCACCAGTTGATAAAAAAAAATAAAAATAAACAGATTTTTAAATTACTTCTATTAAAATTTTTTAATCCTTCCTGTACTTATTAGCTGCTGAATACTACAGAGGAAATTCTTTTCTTTTTGGAACACAGAGCTCTCTGCTGACATCATAACCACAGTGCTCTCTGCTGACACCTCTGTCCATTTTAAGAACTTGTCCAGAGTAGGAGAAAATCCCCATAGCAAACATATGCTGCTCTGGACAGTTCCTAAAATGGACAGAGATGTCAGCAGAGAGCACTGTGTTCCAAAAAGAAAATAATTTCCTCTGTAGTATTCAGCAGCAGCTAATAAGTACTGGAAGGATTAAGATTTTTTTAATAGAAGTAATTTACAAATCTGTTTAACTTTCTGGCACCAGTTGATAAGTTTTCCACCGGAGTACCCCTTTAACCCCTTTCGTTTTTTCCTCCTTACCTTTTAAAAATCATAACCCTTTCAATTTTCCACCTAAAAATCTATATTATGGCTTATTTTTTGGGTCACCAATTCTACTTTGCAGTGACATTAGTCATTTTACCCAAAAATCCACAGCGAAACGGAAAAAAAAAAATCATTGTGCGACCAAATCGAAGAAAAAATGCAATTGTGTAACTTTTGGGGGCTTCCGTTTCTACGCAGTGCATATTTCGGTAAAAATGACACCTTCTCTTTATTCTGTAGGTCCATACGGTTAAAATGATCCCCTACTTATATAGGTTTGATTTTGTCGCACTTCTGGAAAAAATCATGCAGGAAAATTTATACATTTAAAAATGTCACCTTCTGACCCCTATAACTTTTTTATTTTTCCACGTACGGGGCGGTATGAGGGCTCATTTTTTGCGCCGTGATCTGAAGTTTTTATCGGTATGATTTTTGTTTTGATCGGACTTTTTGATCACTTTTTATTCATTTTTTAATGGTATAAAAAGTGACCAAAAATTTTTTTGCGCGTACGCCATTGACCGTACGGTTTAATTAATGATATATTTTTATAGTTCGGACATTTACGCACGCGGCGATACCACATATGTTTATTTTTTTTTACAGTTTAATTTTTTTTATGGGAAAAGGGGGGTGATTCAAACTTTTATTAGGGAAGGGGTTAAATGACCTTTATTAACCCTTTTTTTTAACATTTTTTTTGCAGTGTTATAGGTCCCATAGGAGCAGTCATTCGCCGATTGGACACAGAGGAGGCAGGTAAGGGCCCTCCCAGTGTCCTGTCAGCTGTTCGGGACGCCGCGATTTCACCGCGGCGGTCCCGAACAGCCCGACTGAGCAGCCGGGTCACTTTCGCTTTAGAAGCGGCGGTCAGCTTTGACCGCCGCTTCTAAAGGGTTAATACCCACATCGCCGCGATCGGCGATGTGTGGTATTAGCCGCGGGTCCCGGCCGTTGATGAGCACCGGGACCGACGCGATATGATGCGGGATCGCGGCGCGATCCCGCTTCATATCGCGGGAGCCGGCGCAGGACGTAAATATACGTCCTGCGTCGTTAAGGGGTTAAGCTAACATGTTGTTTTGATACTTTAGGCCGGCCTGATTACAGCAATACCAGATTTGTATAGTTTCTGTCATTTTTACTCATTTAAAAAAAATTCTGAACTCTTTCAAAAAAAATGTATCGCCATTTTCTGATCCCTGCAGCTTTTGATTTATGTTTTTTTTCGTATACGCTGCTGTATGAGGGCTAATTTTTTCGCCATAATCTTTTCTTTTTTCTTTTTCATTTTTATTTTTTTGTATCGGTACCATTTTGGTATTGATCTGACTTTTTAATCGCTTTGAACTTTTTTTTCTGGGGATATTATAAAAATTGCAATTCTTTGGTTTGGTAATTATTTTTGTTTTTTACATTTACGTCATTTACCGTACAGGATACATAATGTTATATTTTAATAATTTGTACAATTACGCGCGCAACAATACCAAATATGTTTCTTGTTTTTATATGGGAAAAGGGGGTGATTTGAACTCTTAATATGGAAAGGGTTAATGTGTGTCTTTCAAACTTTTAATAAAACATTTTTTTTTATTTTTTTTTATACTTTATTAGTCCCTTAGGGGAATTTTAGGAGGAATCATTAGATTCCTCATACAGATCAATAGAGTTCAATTGAACTCCATTGATCGGTGTGCTCTGTGATCCATTGATAGAGCCTGGTCCAGCCAGGATCTATCAATGACAGAGCCACAGACACTGGGGAACAGAGGTAAGCCCTCCGGTCCGGTAAATCTAAGCAGGGTTAAGGGCCTGAAACATTCACCTGCCTGGTGTCCGGAACTGCATGTCCTGAGCGTCGGGCGATAGGAATTCCACATCCCTGCTTATGGAGTCAGACCCCAAGTATAGAAAACACCAGGCGAGTATCGGTAAAATTACAACACTACAATGTTTTTTGTTTTTTAATTTGCAACAATGTAGCAACTTTTGCCGTTTATTCAGCACTTTTTTTCCTCCTAGGGGGCGCCCTTTGTGTTACCCTGATCCGAGATTAGCAAGACATGGTTTTCTAACCAGAAACAGAGCTAGCACCTGTCTGCGAATGGATGTGAGCTGCAGTACCACACATAACCTGTGGACAGGAGTGGCGCTGTTTTTGGAAAAAGAAAAAAAGAAAATAAAGAAAATGAAAAAGCCGCCATGTTGTTCTAATATTGGATCAGTGTTTCCCAACCAAAGTGCCTCCAGCTGTTGCAAAATTACAAACTGTGACTTGTAATGCTGGGACTTGTAGTTTTGCAACAGCTGGAGGCCCTTTAGTTGAAAAACACTTTCCTAGACAAAACCTTTCAAAGAGGTTATCCAGGAAGAGGAAAAACAGCACAACCCCTGTACTCAGGTTGTGTGCGGTATTAAAACTTGGCTCTTTTCACTTTAATGGAACTGGGATGCAATACCACACACAACCTGAGGACAGGGGTGGTGCATTTTTTTTTTTTTTTTTTTTGGAAAATAAAATATGCAGCCATGTTTTTCTAATCCAAGATCAGTGTTTCCCAGTCAAAGAGCCTCCAGCTGTTGCAAAACTACAACTCCCAGCATGCCCGGACAGCTGAAGGCTGTCCGGGCATGCTGGGAGTTGTAGTTTTGCAACAGCTGGGGGCACACTGGTTGGGAAACACTATCTTGGACAAAACCTTTAAAAGGGGTTATGCAGAAATAGAAAAACAGTGCCCCCCCCTGCCCTCAGGTTGTAAGTGATATTACAACTTGGTTCAATTCACTTCAATGGAACTGGGATGCAATCACACGGAGGTGTAAAAACAAAATGCAGCCATGTTTTTTATTTTATTTTATTTTTTTTCTTTATACA